>NC_069501.1:1083045535-1083285535 GCF_027579735.1 Bombina bombina | reverse complement strand
TTCTAATCCCCCCCCCCCCCCCTCTAATTCTACTCAAGTTTCTAACTTTTCTATCACTGTTGGCGACACCACTATCTCCCCATCACCCCAAGTCAGCTGCCTAGGAGTTACATGTGACTCCAATCTGTCCTTCATACCCCACATCCAATTGATCTCTTCATCCTGTAGCAACCACCTACGCAATATCTCCAAAATGCGTCAGTTTCTGAGAGCTGAAACTACTAAACAGCTAATCTATACCCTAGTAATTTCCCGCCTTGACTACTGTAATATCCTACTAACGGCCTTTCATTCTCCCGCCTAACTCCCCCTTCAATCCATCCTAAATGCCTCTGCTATACTAATCCACCTCTCCCGACGCACTGTATCTGCTGCACATCTCTGCGACTCCCTTCACTGGCTCCCCATTCACAGCAGAATTAAATTTAAAATTCTCACCCTGACCTACAAAGCCTTTACCAACTCAGCCCCCCCCACTTGTCCTTACTCATCAACAAATATACTTCAGCCCGCCCTCCTAATATCAAACAATGACCTGCTACTTGCATCTTCTACCATCACCTCCTCCCATGCTAGACTACATGATTTCTCTCTAACACGACACCAACCCTCTGGAATGCACTTCTTTGAGCTGTCAGACTTTCCCCTAACCTCTACTCATTTAAACGCTACCTAAAAACCTTTTTTGTTCAGGAAAGCCATCACCAAATCAATAATAAATTAATTCCACTTGCCTAATAGTTGCCCTCTTCTAACTCCACACTAACATCATTATCACCTTGTCAGTCCCTACCTCCTGTTTTTCAGCCTCCTACCCATCTAGATTGTAAGTTCCCATGGGAATAAGGCCCTCAATTCCCCCTGTATTAGTTTGCTTAATATTGTCCGGTGTCTTATATTGTAGTGTACTGTACTTTTTGTCTTTGTACCCATGGACAGCGCTGTGGAATCTGTTAGCGCTTTATAAATAAATAATAATAATAAATGGATAATCTAGTTTTTCAAACAATAACAATTCTGGAGTAGACTGTCCATTTAAATAAGCCTTTGCTTCTTTGATATATATATGCTAATATATTTCAGTTGGATAATTTAGTGACAACATAACAGATGTTAATAATAGCAGCTTCCTCCAGCTCTCTTTCGCAGGCTGTCTGAGGGAGACACTATTGTTAACACCAGCATCGAATTTGATAATACTGGGGCTCAATTGAGCTACATTGTGTATTGCTCATCTTTGTAAAAAAAAAATTCAGGTAAAAGAGCTGTTTAACTTTGGGCAATGCCCTACAAAAGGCCCTTTAAAGGGCTATTGGTAGTTTATTCTAGATTAGATTTTTTATTTTGGGGGTGTTTTTTTTTAAATGGGTATTAGAATAGGAATATTTTTTATTATTTTTGATAATTTGTTATTTTGTGTAATGTATTTTCGTTTTGGGTGGGTTTTTATTTTTAGATTAGGGCTTGGGCAGCAAAAGAGCTAAATGTCCCTTAAAAGGCAATGCCCATACAAATGCCCTTTTCAGGGCAATGGGTAGATTAGGTTTTACTTTATTTTTATTTTGTGTGTTTGGGGGGTGGGGGTTTGTATACTGTTAGGGGGTGTTTATTTTGTGTGTTTGGGGGGTGGGGGTTTGTATACTGTTAGAGGTGTTTGTTTTGTTTGCAGCAAAAGAGCTGTTAACTTTAGGGCAATGCCCTATAAAAGGCCCTTTTAAGGGCCCTTGGTAGTTTATTAAAGATTAGGGTTTTTTTTTGTTTTTGTTTTTATTATTTTTTTTAAAGGGTATTAGAATAGGAATAATTTTTATTGTTTTGTATAATTTCATTTGTTATTTTTTGTAATGGTAGTTTTTTTTTGTTTGTAATTTTAGTGTTTTTTATTTTTTGTAATGTTAGGTTTTAGTGTAAGGCAGGTTAGGTTTTATTTCACAGGTAAATTTGTATTTATTTTAACTAGGTAGTTAGTAAATAGTTAATAACTATAACTATAACTATTTACTAACTAGTCTACCTAGTTAAAATAAATACAAACTTACCTGTGAAATAAAAATAAAACCTAAGCTATCTACAATATAACTTAGTTCTATTGTAGCTAGCTTAGGTTTTATTTCACAGGTATTTAGTTTTAAATAGGAATTATTTAGTTAATAATTGTAAGTTTAATTTAGGCTTAGGGTTAGATTTAGGGATTAACATAGTTTAATTTAGGTTGTTGTGATGTGGAGGGCTGGCGATTTAGGGGTTAATAGGTTTATTTATTGGTAGTGATGTGGGAGGCCAGAGGTCTAGGGGTTAATAACTTTATTTAGTGGCGGCGATGTCGGGGAGTGGCGGAATAGGGGTTAATAGTTTTATTTAGGTGGCAGCGATATCGGTGGGGGGCAGATTAGGTGTGTTTAGATGTGGGGTTTATGTTAGGGTGTTAGGTTTAAACATTAGTTCTTTTTCTCCATAGACATCAATGGGGCTGCTTCAAAAAGTGGAAGTATAGACACTTGCCACAAGAAAGAATGCACATCTAGCACTCTACGCCCAGACTCGTGAGTAGTACTAGTTGTGAAAGAAATTAAAATATAACTTTTATTAGAATCAATAAAAATAGGGAACAAATAAACAAACAACACAAAGATTAAAAAGACTCAAAGTGAAGCAGTCTATATCCAATTTAGTAGTAGTGGACACAAATACTATGTAAATGCCTTCATATAAGTATCATAGTGTGTCACTACTATTGTGATAGTAAAATGGATACAGTGTTAGACAACCTCGAGTATATCATAAACTCGTGTACTCCACACACGATTACAGTGGACAAACCGTGCTTCTTGTCAGTGGCTTAAGAACGCAAATTTATACATATAATAAACCAGCACCCAAATCGTGTGTACATATAGATAATATCTAATGTGATAATAACGGACTCTTGTGTTCCATAAAGAACCACCATTTGCACACAACACATTCTGGAAGTGAATCATAATTGTATATATGTATCACGCCTTTAACATTAACACACAGTATCAGTTGAAAATTCTAACAGGACAAGAAATTATTCTCTTGCGATCAATGTATATATAATCTATCATTTGAGAGACCTACATTGACATTAAAGAACTGCACTGTTTCTATTTGATGATAATATTGGTTCTACAAGGGATAGTAGTATCCAAATTACATCACCAGCATTATATTAATTGACCTGTAGCCATTATATAAGTGGACACTTATACATAGAATTATCAGGGGCTTCTAGTCAGCATTAACCCATTATTGTTTATCTACTAGTAGTTGTGCTTCCCACCTAGATATAATAAGACATATTGCACTCAAGTACTAACATAGCACCTGTTAATACATGACCCCATAAAATTACTTTTGGTTGACATAATTTGTCATACCCAACTAGGTACTACATTAGAATCATCTAATTGATTCTCAGGTTAAGTTATGAGTGATACACATAAATAGACTTTTATCCACTTCGCTACATAAAAGAATTCTATTATCACAAGTTAAACACTTAACCTGCCTCTAATTTACCTGAGGAACCCTCTAGTAGCATCTGTCATAGGAGTTCTCTATACTCTTTTTTTACTATCACAATAGTAGTGACACACTATGATACTTATATGAAGGCATTTACATAGTATTTGTGTCCACTACTACTAACTTGGATATAGACTGCTTCACTTTGAGTCTTTTTAATCTTTGTGTTGTTTGTTTATTTGTTCCCTATTTTTATTGATATTCTAATAAAAGTTATATTTAAATTTCTTTCACAACTAGTACTACTCACGAGTCTGGGCATAAAGTGCTAGACGTGCATTCTTTCGTGTGGCAAGTGTCTATACTTCGACTTTTTGAACTAGATTCGATTTGTGCACAGCACCAACTCACCCGCATTACTGCCTCAAAAAAAAGTGTAGAAGATTTAGAAATACACTTAGGAGCTATACCATAGGTGGGGATCGCCTTAATAGTGCCATTGTTTAAAATTGTTTTTTTGCATCAATGAGGCTGCGTTACGGAACTTTTCTTTCCGCGATCGCAGGTGTTAGACTTTTTTCGGACCCGCTATCCCTATTGATGTCTATGGGGAAAGTGTGCACAAGCGCGTCTAAACAGTGTTTGTATTTTGTGCGGTATGGAGCTTAAAAACTCCATATCACACGCACAAGCCGGCTGTTTCAAAACTTCTAATGGCTGCGCTATAGAGGGTTAAATAACGCAACTTTTGTTGCGTTCGTTAATTTCCCTATAGCACGCATAACTCGTAATCTAGCTGTTAGTTTGTTAATATAATTTTTTAAAGAACATTACCATCTACTTGCCAAATCTATAACAGTGCACCTTGACAGTAATTGCATTTTGAACTAAACTAGTTAGTTAACAAGTTAACAAGTGAGTTAATTTAATAATAATATAACTAATATTATATATTATTATAAAATTCCTGATTAATTATAATTTTTTATTATTGGTCTGTCCATATGTTCATAAATTTATATCAAACTTAGAAGCCAGCAATAATACTGAAGACATGTTTTTTAATAGTCACTGCTTCTGCCAGTAATGTACCTGAACAGCTTTCTATCCATCTGCGCAAAAAGACACAAACACGTTTGAGCACTTAATAAAGTATTATACTATTTAATATTAAGCATTCAAATTCTTTAAAAAGATAGAGGGCCAGATTACGAGTGGAGCGTAAATGTTTGCGTGCCAGCGATATTGGGTTTTTCACGTTCGTTTGCGAGCAAGTTAAATACGCTCATATTGCAAGTTGAAAGTAAACATGATTGCTTGAGCGCAATTGAAGTTAATGTTCGTCGGGTTAGCATGTCCTCAGAGCTGTGGTTAACTGTTTCACGAAACTAAAAAGTGTCACAAAACAGATCAAAAATACATTACACAATACAGTTACACTTGTAATAATAACACCATCTAATAAAAATTATTTAAAAAAAAATATTTTACATAAAGGTTATAAGAACTGAAAGATAAAGCTCAGTTAGAAAAAAAAGGCAGGCAAAGGAATTTAACATAGAGATACATACATATACATGTGTAAAGATTTATATGTATGTGTATAAATATACATATATGTGTGTGTACATATGTACAGGGAGTGCAGAATTATTAGGCAAATGAGTATTTTGGCCACATCAACCTCTTTATGCATGTTGTCTTACTCCAAGCTGTATAGGCTCGAAAGCCTACTACCAATTAAGCATATTAGGTGATGTGCATCTCTGTAATGAGAAGGGGTGTGGTCTAATGACATCAACACCCTATATCAGGTGTGCATAATTATTAGGCAACTTCCTTTCCTTTGGCAAAATGGGTCAAAAGAAGGACTTGACAGGCTCAGAAAAGTAAAAAATAGTGAGATATCTTGCAGAGGGATGCAGCACTCTTAAAATTGCAAAGCTTCTGAAGCGTGATCATCGAACAATCAAGCGTTTCATTCAAAATAGTCAACAGGGTCGCAAGAAGCATGTGGAAAAACCAAGGCGCAAAATAACTGCCCATGAACTGAGAAAAGTCAAGCGTGCAGCTGCCAAGATGCCACTTGCCACCAGTTTGGCCATATTTCAGAGCTGCAACATCACTGGAGTGCCCAAAAGCACAAGGTGTGCAATACTCAGAGACATGGCCAAGTTAAGAAAGGCTGAAAGACGACCACCACTGAACAAGACACACAAGCTGAAACATCAAGACTGGGCCAAGAAATATCTCAAGACTGATTTTTCTAAGGTTTTATGGACTGATGAAATGAGAGTCTTGATGGGCCAGATGGATGGGCCCGTGGCTGGATTGGTAAAGGGCAGAGAGCTCCAGTCCGACTCAGACGCCAGCAAGGTGGAGGTGGAGTACTGGTTTGGGCTGGTATCATCAAAGATGAGCTTGTGGGGCCTTTTCGGGTTGAGGATGGAGTCAAGCTCAACTCCCAGTCCTACTGCCAGTTTCTGGAAGACACCTTCTTCAAGCAGTGGTACAGGAAGAAGTCTGCATCCTTCAAGAAAAACATGATTTTCATGCAGGACAATGCTCCATCACACGCGTCCAAGTACTCCACAGCGTGGCTGGCAAGAAAGGGTATAAAAGAAGAAAATCTAATGACATGGCCTCCTTGTTCACCTGATTTGAACCCCATTGAGAACCTGTGGTCCATCATCAAATGTGAGATTTACAAGGAGGGAAAACAGTACACCTCTCTGAACAGTGTCTGGGAGGCTGTGGATGCTTCTGCACGCAATGTTGATGGTGAACAGATCAAAACACTGACAGAATCCATGGATGGCAGGCTTTTGAGTGTCCTTGCAAAGAAAGGTGGCTATATTGGTCACTGATTTGTTTTTGTTTCGTTTTTGAATGTCGGAAATGTATATTTGTGAATGTTGAGATGTTATATTGGTTTCACTGGTAAAAATAAATAATTGAAATGGGTATATATTTGTTTTTTGTTAAGTTGCCTAATAATTATGCACAGTAATAGTCACCTGCACACACAGATATCCCCCTAAAATAGCTAAAACTAAAAACAAACTAAAAACTACTTCCAAAAATATTCAGCTTTGATATTAATGAGTTTTTTGGGTTCATTGAGAACATGGTTGTTGTTCAATAATAAAATTAATCCTCAAAAATACAACTTGCCTAATAATTCTGCACTCCCTGTATTTATATGTGTATTTATGTATTTACAGACATAAATACACATATAAACACATTAATACAAATGCACACATATATAGACCTACACATATATGTGCATTGGAGCCCTTTGCAGTTAAGTAGATGAAAACATGTAAAATCATATTTATGCAATATTCATATTTAATAAAGTGTTATAGTTTATATTTACTGTAAACATTTCACATACCAATGTTCTGCACATAGCAGAATATGTTCTATGTATTTCTAAATATTTATTCCTATATATATCTGTAAATATCTATACCTACAGTAATATAATCATGTGCGTGTATATATATATATATATATATATATATATATATATCAGGTTCCGTGGTTATTTGAATCACAACTGCAGAGTCTAAATAAATTATATTTGTTTCACAACTGAAGTACAGGCTATTATATCAGAATAGACTGTTTTACTCAGAGTGATTTTTATAAAGGAAGGCAGTAAGTCTTTATATGGTTATATATTATTGTTATACCATATAAGTATTAAGAGTCTGAAAATAAGTATTAGTATTAATAACAACTTTTGACATTGGTATAGCTCAATCCCAAATGAGAGAGATAGTGTTCATTGTAATAAGCACTGAAGCGTGAGAGATTTGAGACAAACAGACTGCAGCTGCTGACAGGGGCGTGACCTGCTGCGAGACACAGCACTCTGAATAATGCTTGCAGCGTGGATATCTGAGCACAGACCAGTTAGTGTAATAGGAGCTGTGAGAAACGCTGAGTTGTAAGGAGCTGTATGACACGCTGAGATGAGTGAAGCTGTGTGACGTCACTTAAAGTCCGTTACTGTCCGGTATGAAAATGAATCAAAGAAAGTTTATATCATTAACATGAAACATACGTTGCAAATAACAGTAATGACTGAGAGACAAAGTCAATTTAGAAAAGTTCAAAATAAAACATGATATTTGAAATTAGCCGTTACTTTAGGCATCCAAGGTAAATTAGATTTGATACAAATACCGTAGCGGTAGTAGGTAGAATCCTCCTGTTGGAAATTAAGTAGCAATTCCTGTAGAGATGTAGAGTTGAAATATATTAATACTTCTTGGAATAGTAATACTTCAGGATGAATGAGACTAGTTGTTATTAGTCCCTGTATGAGACCAAACTGCAGCTGGTATTTGTAATCCAAATGATAAAGTAGTAGAAGTAAGACTTCTCTTGATAGGAATGTAGCTTATAAGAAACAGAGCACTGGTTTTAGCAAACAATACTCAACAACTAAGCACTTGTTTGGGGCGAGGTGATGCCTTAAGTACAGGTGAGGAAGGTGAGTTGAGGCAAAAGGTAAAAGCAGGACTGGAATCCTTACAGATCCCCCCCCCCCCTCAAGCCGACCACGGGTTGAAATTTAGGTCTACTTGGATAGCGTCTATGGAAACGAGCAATAAGCTTCGGAGCATTAATGTGTGCATGAGGTTCCCAAGTGTCATCCTCTGGGGCGAACCCTTTCCATCGGACCAGATACTGTAATTCTCCATTATAATGTCTTGAGTCCAAAAGATCATAAACTTCATAGACATCAGTGCCCAATTGAATAGGAGAAGGGGGTAAAAGAGGTGCATCAGGCTTATCTCCTAAGTAGGGTTTCAATAATGATACATGGAAAGTTGGGTGAATGGGTAAAGAATCAGGTAGGTCAAGCCGGACGGCATTTTCATTTATGATGTGTAGAATTTTGAATGGGCCAAGGAACAACCCAGCCAATTTTTTACTTGGTAAGTGCATTTTAATGTTTTTGGAAGATAACCAAACATAGTCCCCTATGGAATATTTTGGAGAAGCTCTACGTCGTAAATCATAGAATTTCTTCTGAGAAGCCTGAGCTTGTTTGATGTTATCACGTAAATGTAGGAAATTTTCAGCTATGTTTTGTGTCAACACATCAACAGATGGTGAATCATGTGTAGAGGTCGTTTGGATAGTGAATCTTGGGTTGAAACCATAATTGGCGAAAAAGGGAGAGTAATTTGTAGTGCTGTTAATGGTATTATTATAGGCAAATTCAGCCATAGAGAGAAAAGAAGTCCATTTATTTTGATGATATGAGCAATAGCAATGTAGATATTGCTCAAGCCACTGATTGAGTCTCTCAGTTTGGCCGTTAGTCTGAGGGTGGAAGGCTGTGCTTAACCTTTGATCGATTTGGAGTGCTTTAGTGAGTGCTTTCCAGAAGCGTGAAGTGAATTGGGTTCCTCTATCAGTAGTTAAAATGGAGGGTAACCCGTGGTATCGTACAATGTGGTTTAGAAATAAGTATGATGTTTCAATGGAAGTGGGTAACTTGTGATAAGGAATAAAATGTGCCATTTTAGTAAAATGATCTGTAACAACTAATATGGTAGTTTGTCCGGAGCTAGGTGGTAAATCAACTATAAAATCCATTCCCAAATGAGACCAAGGAGATTCTGGTACTTCCAGAGGAATCAAATAGCCATAGGGAGGTCTCCTTTCTGGTTTTGATACTGTACAGGTTGTACAATGTTGTATATATTCCTTTATACTGGTTTTCATCGATGGCCACCAGTAACTTCTGGCGATGAGCTCATGAGTACGTTTGATACCTGGATGACCAATTAGTGGAGGGTCATGATGATCTTTGATTATTTTCTATCTGAAACGTTCTGGAATATATAGTTTAGAACCATGGAAGTAAAAACCATTCTGGAGGCTTAGACTATCTAGTAGTGTTTGGTCTTCTGAAGATAGATCAGATTGGTATTCCTTATCTTGTTGAGATAGGATAGCAAGGAAACGAGTAGGGGGAAGAATGCTAGTAGGAGAGTCTTCTTGTACAGGTCTTGAATCTCGTCGAGAGAGTGCATCTGCCTTCCCATTTTTTGATCCCGGCCTGTACATGATTTGAAAATTGAAACGACTAAAGTAGAGACTCCATCTCACTTGACGTCCAGATAAAGTTTTGTTATTTTGTAGATATTCCAAATTCCGGTGATCAGTGTAAATCACTATAGGTAGTGAGGTACCTTCAAGAAGGTGTCTCCAGAATTCAAAGGCTCTTTTAATGGCTAGAAGTTCCTTGTCCCCAATGGAATAGTTGATCTCTGCTGAAGTCATAATTTTTGAATAGAACCCGACTGGGTGTAGTGGTTCTTTAGGAGACTGTCTTTGGGAGAGGACAGCGCCAAGAGCATAATCTGAAGAATCCACCTCTAGGGTATATTGAAGGTTTGGATCAGGATATTTCAGAATGGGAGCAGATGAAAGGGAATTCTTCAGGAAGCTGAAAGCATCATCCTGTTCTTTGGTCCACTGGAAAGTGCAGTTAGCACTAGATAATTTAGTCAGAGGTTTCGCAATTTTTGAGAAATTGCGAATGAACTTTCTGTAATAGTTACTGAAGCCAAGAAACTTTTGTAGTTCTTTCCGTGTTGAAGGTGTGGGCCAGGATTTTACTGCTTCCACTTTGTTATCTTGCATTTGAATCCCATTTGGGCTGATGGAGTAACCTAGGAACTCTATTTTGTTGGTGTGAAAAATACATTTTTCCAATTTGGCGTAGAGCCGATGGACTTGGAGTCTTGCTAAAACCCAACTAACATGTTTGATATGTTCTTCTAGATTTGTGGAATAAATTAGAATGTCATCTAGGTAGACAACAACACATGTGTCAAGGAGATCATGGAAAATGTCATTAATAAAGAACTGGAAAGTTGCGGGTGCGTTGGTTAAGCCAAAGGGCATAACTAGATATTCAAACAACCCATACCTAGTTCTAAAAGCGGTAAGCCACTCATCCCCCTCTCGGATACGCACTAAATTGTACGCCCCTCTCAAATCTAATTTAGTAAAAATCTGAGCATGCCTGAGTCTTTCTATGAGTTCAGGAATGAGGGGGAGAGGGTATCGTTTTTTTATGGTTATTTTGTTCAATTGTCTGAAGTCAATGATAGGCCGAAGAGATTGGTCTTTGCTCCGCACAAAAAACATTCCTGCTCCAGCAGGAGAAACCGAAGGACGGATAAACCCTTTCTTTAGATTTTCATCTAGGTAAGTCTTTAGATGATCCAGTTCTGGTTGACAAAGTGGGTATAAATGTCCGATAGGTGGTGTGGTTCCAGGTTTCAATTCAATAGGGCAGTCATAGATTCTGTGTGGGGGAAGGGTGTCTGCTTCCTTCTTACTGAAGACTTCAGAGAACTGCTTGTACATTTCTGGTATCAGAGTTTCTGATGTGGCGGATAAACTGTGAAAAAAGGTTCTATGGCAAGTCTGTTGGCAGAAATCAGAATTTAATTGAACATTTAAGGACTTCCAATTAATATCAGGTTCGTGTAGCTGTAACCAAGCTAGCCCAAGTACTATTGGGAATAATGGAGAAGTGATTACATCAAAGGTGAGATGTTCATGATGTGTTTTTAATGTGGTAACAGAGAGCGGAATGGTGTGATGTGTAATTGGCCCTGATGATATCTCAGAGCCATCAACCACACAAAGGAAAATAGGAGACAACTTTTTTATCAATGGTATTTTATTTTTTGAAACCAGAGAACTGTCAATGTAGTTTCCTTGTGCTCCTGTATCCAAAATGGCTGGAATGGTCACTTGCTTATTTGCCCACTGTAGAGAAAGAATTAAAGAACAATGAAGAGAGTTGTTATGTTTTAACTGGAGAGAAAGATTGGTATGGTACTTACTCTTCTTGTTCTGTGGCAAAGAGGGGCAATCCTTTAGAGTATGAGATGAGGATGCGCAATACATGCAGAGGCCTCTAGTCTTCCTTCTGATGCGTTCTTCAGGAGTTAGAGGTCCTCTAATATAACTTATATCCATTGCTTCAGCACCAATTGAACCAGTAGGAGAACTGTTAGAAGTGGGATGGTTTAGAACCTTATCCTTCTTGTAAACAATTTCAGGGTATTGACGTTCAAATCTTCTTTCAAGGAATCTCCTATCAATTTGCCTGCTGAGCTTCATAAGACCTTCCAATGTTTCAGGCAACTCAGTTCGGGCTAATTCATCTTTTACTCCGTCAGAGAGTCCAAGCCTGAACTGATTTTTTAAGGCAATGGTGTTCCATTGAGAGTCAATAGAATATTGCTTGAATTCTGTTATGTAGCATTCAACAGGTTTTATACCTTGTTTTAGGTTCCTCATCTTTTTCTCAGCAGAATACTGTAGGTTAGAATCATAGTATAATTCATCCATGATATCCAGAAAAGATGAAAAAGATGAGAGAACTGGATTATTTGTCTCAAAGAGAGTGTCTGCCCAAATGTGAGGTTCACCTCTTAAATAGCTTATCATTGTAAGGACTTTAACACTATCATTTGGGTATGTTCTAGGTTTAAGGGTGAAATTAAGCAGACAAGCATTTTTAAATTGACGATATAAATTCCTATCTCCATTGAAAAATCTGGAGGTGCAATAAATGGTTCTGACAGATTGTCTGGAAGGCTCTGTTTAGTAGAGACAGTGTCTTTTATTACTTTTCTTAAAGTTTCATTTTCTAATTGTAACTCTCTAAAGGCTTGACTAAGTTGGTCTACTCTTTGTGTTAAATTATAAACAATTTGAGGAAGCTCTGCTGGATCCATTATATATGGCTTAGTTGTTATATCAGGTTCCGTGGTTATTTGAATCACAACTGCAGAGTCTAAATAAATTATATTTGTTTCACAACTGAAGTACAGGCTATTATATCAGCATAGACTGTTTTACTCAGAGTGATTTTTATAAAGGAAGGCAGTAAGTCTTTATATGGTTATATATTATTGTTATACCATATAAGTATTAAGAGTCTGAAAATAAGTATTAGTATTAATAACAACTTTTGACATTGGTATAGCTCAAGCCCAAATGAGAGAGATAGTGTTCATTGTAATAAGCACTGAAGCGTGAGAGATATGAGACACACAGACTGCAGCTGCTGACAGGGGCGTGACCTGCTGCGAGACACAGCACTCTGAATAATGCTTGCAGCGTGGATATCTGAACACAGACCAGTTAGTGTAATAGGAGCTGTGAGAAACGCTGAGTTGTAAGGAGCTGTATGACACGCTGAGATGAGTGAAGCTGTGTGACGTCACGTAAAGTCCGTTACTGTCCGGTATGAAAATTAATCAAAGAAAGTTTATATCATTAACATGAAACATACGTTGCAAATAACAGTAATGACTGAGAGACAAAGTCAATTTAGAAAAGTTCAAAATAAAACATGATATTTGAAATTAGCCGTTACTTTAGGCATCCAAGGTAAATTAGATTTGATACAAATACCGTAGCGGTAGTAGGTAGAATCCTCCTGTTGGAAATTAAGTAGCAATTCCTGTAGAGATGTAGAGTTGAAATATATTAATACTTCTTGGAATAGTAATACTTCAGGATGAATGAGACTAGTTGTTATTAGTCCCTGTATGAGACCAAACTGCAGCTGGTATTTGTAATCCAAATGATAAAGTAGTAGAAGTAAGACTTCTCTTGATAGGAATGTAGCTTATAAGAAACAGAGCACAGGTTTTAGCAAACAATACTCAACAACTAAGCACTTGTTTGGGGCGGGGTGATGCCTTAAGTACAGGTGAGGAAGGTGAGTTGAGGCAAAAGGTAAAAGCAGGACTGGAATCCTTACAATATATATATATATATATATATATATATATATATATATTTATAGGTATAGATATTTGTTACCAATATGCCATCATATATACTGTATGTAGAAATATGTATTTATGAATAAATAGAACATATTCTTCTATGTGAAGAACATTGGAATGTGAAATATTTATATTTTCATCTTGTGTTAGCGCACATGAGAATATGCGATCAGGTTTGAGCATGAGTGGGGTGTTAGAGATTTTTTTCCACTTATTGCGTGTGTGATATTTTAAGTTTGCTTCTTGCGCGCGTCGTGTTACCTCGAGAGCGATAACTTTTCACTTTGAACCTATAATACGAGCGCAACCTGATGTGCAAAAAGTTTACTTCAAGCGCAATTAGCGCTCTAGCGAAAAACGCTAAATAGCGTTCCACTGACCCAGAATCAGTTCATTCTGTGTGCAGCTGTGGAGGTGCACATTCCTGCAATATCTGTGTTCCTTGAGGCTTTTTGGTTTGAGACTGCTTTGCAGTTCTACAGAGTACATAACATGAAATGCATAAAATCATATAGGTTATAAATAAATAATGCTATAAATAACATTTGTGGATGTGAGAATAATTAAACAGCAGTCAAAAAGTGGTGTACTGATATGTTTCTTTTTCTGCTTACTAGACTATTAAAACGTACTAGGATCCTCCAGACACTTTTAAAATGTGCTTCCATAGAACCTCGTCCCATTTACTGTAGAACACTTTAGTGCCTCCCGTTTTCGTTGTTGCTTTTGCCTCTGTGCTAGTTTTTGTTTTAACAGTCACATACCAGTAATTACCAGTTTTTGATCTAACAATAGGCAGCTGTATGTGTATTTGTGAGATGTCAGTGCGCCTCTTGTGTAGACAGCTAGAACATATGGTTTAGTCAGTGATGTGCAATTCAAGGACAGGCCCTGTTTATCTTTCACTCTCTTAATGCCTACTGTGTATGCATATAGGTTGATTAAAGTTGTGACATTTATAAGATATCACTTTGGTTTTAGTTACCAATTTGTTAACTAATATAAATCAAAGTATTCCTTCGGGTTTTCTAGTTGAAAAAGCAGATTTATTAAAAAAAAAGTTATTGCTAAGGTATCAAGAATCAATAAAAAAATGTAAAGTTTATTTTTTTTATGTAACAATGCCATGAATAGTGCTGCACTTGTGATATTCAGAATTCAGAACATAGGCATCTATTTATCAAAGCATCAACTTACCTGCATTCGACGGCACCAATACGCTCGCCTAAGATTGCCTAACATCCCTGCCGCAGACTTGAATACGTTCTCCAAAATTATCATCGATCATCGATCTCGCTGCTATTCAGCTTTTTTACAGCTTTCTTGGTACCCTGTCACTAAACACACACACTATACTATACTGTTTACCCCCTATACCGCCGCTCCCGGACCCCGCCACAACTCTAATAAATGTATTAACCCCTAAACCGCCACTCCTGGAGCCCACCGCAACTCTAATAAAGTGTTTAACCCCTAAACCGCTGCTCCCGGACCCCGCCGCAACTAAATACAATTATTAGCCCCTAAACCACCGCTCCCGAGCCTACCTCCACCTACATTATATTTATTAACCCCTAATCTGCCACCCCTACACTGCCGCCACTATATTAAATTTATAAACCCCTAAACCTAAGTCTAACCCTAACACCCCCTAGCTTAAATATAATTTAACTAAATCTAAATAAATATTACTATCATTAAATAAATTATTCCTATTTAAAACTAAATACTGACCTATAAAATAAACCCTAAGATAGCTACAATATAACTAATAGATACATTGTATCTAGCTTAGGCTTTATATTTATTTTACAGGCAACTTTGTATTTATTTTAACTAGGTACAATAGTTATTAAATAGTTATTAACTATTTAATAACTTCCTAGTTAAAATAAATACAAATATACCTGTAAAATAAAACCTAACTTGAGTTACAATTACACCTAACACTACACTATAATTGAATAAATTAACTAAACTAAATACAATTAAATTCAATTCAAGTACAAAAAAACCCAAACACTAAATTACAGAAAATAATAAAATAATTACAAGATTTTTAAACTAATTACACCTAATCTAATCCCCCTAACAAAATAAAAAATCCCCTCCAAAATAAAAAAGCCCTACCCTATACTAAATTACAAATAGCCCTTAAAAGGGCCTTTTGCAGGGCATTGCCCAAAAGTAATCAGCTCTTTTACCTGTAAAAAAATTACAACCCCCCCCAACATTAAAACCCACCACCCACACAACCAACCCTACTCTAAAACTGTTATGAAATGATATCTAGTAACTAGTATCCCGGTTCTAGTAGGACCACTCAGTCTCACACCGTACCTCGAGTTCAATCAGATTTAACTTAATGAACCCTGTTGTGCTCATAGAACTGAGGGTCACTACTGTATGAATACAGTGTGAAGAGTATGAGGGCAAATAACAGCACAATAAAATCTATTATTTAGACTGCTATCTGCATATGCTGCCCAGATAGCTAATTAACCAGAACAGATTAGTAAACAGTTCAGACTTCTGAATAAGGTTCCATTCAGTCAGTAAAGGTAACACACATACAAAAGTCACAGTGTCAGGCAACAGAAAGATCAGGTTCCACTTAAATGATGTCTTCTGAGCACATATAGCAATTAGTAGCAAGCTGAGGTTAGTGCGTGCAATATAAACAGACATAAGAGATTAAACTGATCATCAGTCCTGGATCATAGCAGAGCAGACAACCCCAAGTAACAACCGACTTTCAATATACAAAAATAGAGCAAAGCAGAGAATGACTACTACTTTACGTTTTACCAGTTCCAGTAGTTGCCGTCTTGCAGAGCAGGGTATTTGGAGGAAGCGTAGAGCAGGTAGCTTAGAGCAGGAAGCGTGAGAGCAGCAAGCGTGAGAGGGACACTGCCAGTGCTGCGGAGGAGACACGCTAACGCTGAGCCTGTGAGAGCGGCTGCGGCATCAGCCGTTGAGTGAGTAGGAAGCAGGGCGTGACGTCACACGCCGAGAGTTGAGCAGCCGTAGCACAGAAACACAGCTGATCCGGCTGAGAGGGAACAGGTAAACTCACAGAAATAAATTAGCTTGGCAAGGAGCTGTAGGGAGCAAATCTTCAAAGTAAGCACAGAATGTAAATAGTGCAACAGTGACGTGCACTCATTGGAGGTGATTTGCAGGAGCAGCGCGGCTGACAAAATTGCTATATGAGGCATCTCTCATGAGGCCTCGACTGTTCCCTGGGAGACCGGCTCATCCAATCAACACCGGTGTTGACTCCCTGGCTCTGCTTAGCCCTACTGACTGAGTGTCTGCGCATGCGCAAGTAAGGAGTAGCGCGGCGGCGGCGGGAACAACAGCCAGTGCCACTGATTCCTGCCTGACAGTGACACCTCAGCCTGAGCCAAGTAGCGTGGAGTGGAGGAGGAGGCTGCCGCCCTGATCTATGAGACTTGCACGTCGCACCACATATCGCAGCTGCTGCCCGGCCCCTGCCCTTGTCCTGCCTGACCGTGACCTGTCGGCTGAGCCTGTCACCCACCTGTGACCTCACCTGAAGGAAGGAGCCCGCGTCCAAGTGCACACAGTCCGTCACACTGTCACACAAGTAAGTCATCATCAGAATGACAAGCCATGCCGTGTGATAGTGTGATGATCGTGCAGTACAGCCTGTATTGTAATATCATGATAATTATATATTTTTTATTGTGAGGCTTGGTTGGGGTTGTAACTTGTACTTGTAAGTTAATACGGGACCGGGTAGTGGGTGCCCCCCCTCTGCTTAAATTTGAAGTGCCTGTGTGTGTTGGAACTAGGAACTTGTGACGCAGTCTGATCCTCTTCTCTGCTTATTTGCTTAGTAAATGTATTTTGTGTATGACCCGGTCAGTGTTGTAAGTACTTACAACACTGACCAGGTCATACACAAAATACATTTATTAAGCAAAACTTGCAAGTTGCTGGCTATGCTATGGTATGTTCCACAGTCCACTTCCCAACTTCTCTGGCAGCTTAATAAATATATGTTAAAATGAGCAGCCATCTTGCAGCCATCTTGTGATTTAGTGCTTTTATTTGCTTAATAAATGTATTTTGTGTTTGACAAGGTCAGTATTGTAACTTACTAAATATATTTAAATAAGAAATATATTTTAATGAGCAGCCATATTGTGATTTTGTGCTTATTTGCTTAATAAATGTAACTTACAACACTGACCAGGTCATACACAAAATACATTTATGAAGCAAAACTTGCAAGTTGCTATGCTATGGTATGTTTGTTGAAAATCAGATCTAAATATGCTCATTAGCTTCTGAGCATATTTAGATATTTTTTCCAACAAAGGATATCTGATTTTCTTCATTCTTTTGATATCCTTTGTTGAAAAGCATATCTGAATACGCTCAGTAGCTACTAAGCATATTTAGATACGCTTTTCAACAAAGGATATCAAAAGAATGAAGAAAATCAGATATCCTTTGTTGAAAATCATATCTAAATATGCTCAGTAGCTAATGAGCATATTTAGATCTGAGTTTCTTCATTCTTTTGATATCCTTTGTTGAAAAGCATATCTAAATATGCTCATAGCTACTGAGCATATTTAGATATGATTTTCAACAAAGGATATCTGATTTTCTTCATTCTTTTGGCATCCTTTGTTGAAAAGCATATCTAAATATGCTCAGTAGCTACTAAGCATATTTAGAGATATGCTTTTCAACAAAGGATATCAAAAGAATGAAGAAAATCTGATATCCTTTGTTGAAAATCATATCTAAATATGCTTAGTAGATACTGATTGGTGGCTGCATATAGATACCTCATGCGATTGGCTCGCCCATGTGCATTGCTATTTCTTCAACAAAGGATAGCTAAAGAATGAAGGCGTATCCGATTGCTAGCCACTGTCTCACCAGCCTCTGAAGTCACCGCACATCACTGTAGTGCTACAAGTAGTAATTCCAGCGTAGGAGCAGGAAACAGGCAAGGGGGGTAGTTATCAAGCCGTCGACCTCAAATACGCTGGAATTCCACAGCGTATTTGTGGCGAGGCTGATTCGCTTTAGTTATCAAGCCCTAGATACTCAGTCCAACACAGATCGATTCTTACGTCACTCCAGATGTTCCGCACACAAGTGCGGCACAATCTCACTACTTTTGCTAGTTATCAAAAAACTAGCAGGTACGCTCGGCACTTTTCCGGCCCAGCGTACCTGGTTTTCAAACCGCCGCCCTGGAGGCGGCGGATCCCATAGGAATCAATGGGAGTCTGACCATAGCGAAAGTTCATGTTCGCTGCTGCCAGACATCCCATTGATTCCTATGGGAGCTGTCTACACCTAACACCCTAACATGTACCCTGAGTCTAAACATCCCTAATCTGCCCCCCCTACACTGCCGCAACTAAATAAAGTTATTACCCCCTAAACCGCCGCTCCCGGAGCCCACCGCCACTCTAATAAACTTATTAACCCCTAAACCGCCGCTCCCGGTCCCCGCCGCAACTATAATATATGTATTAACCCCTAAACCGCCGCTCCCAGACCCCGCCGCCACTTACATGATACCTATTAACCCCTATCCTGCTCCCCCTATACTGTCGCTACCTATAATAAAGTTATTAACCCCTATCCTGCCGATCCCGGACCTCGCCGCAACTAAATAAATAGTTTAACCCCTAAACAGCCGCTCCCGGACCCCGCCGCAACCTATATTAAACTTATTAACCCCTAATCTGCCCCCCTTCACCGTCGCCACCTATAATAAGTTTATTAACCCCTATCCTGCCCCCCCTACACCGTTGCCACCTATAATAAATTTATTAACCCCTATCCTGCCCCCCCTACACCGTCGCCACTGTAATAAAATTATTAACCCCTAAACCTAAGTCTAACCCTAACCCTAACACCCCCTAACTTAAATATTAATTAAATAAATCTAAATAATATTTCTCTTATTAAATAAATGAATCCTATTTAAAGCTAAATACTTACCTTTAAAATAAACCCTAATATAGCTACAATATAAATAATAATTATATTTTAGCTATCTTAGGATTTATTTTTATTTTACAGGTAACTTTCAATTTATTTTAACTAGGTACAATAGCTATTAAATAGTTATTAACTATTTAATAGCTACCTAGCTAAAATAAAGAGAAATTTACCTGTAAAATAAATACTAACCTAAGTTACAATTACACCTAACACTACACTATACTTTAATAAATTATTTCTATTTAAAACTAAATACTTACCTGTAAAATAAACCCTAAGATAGCTACAATGTAATTAATAATTACATTGTAGCTATTTTAGGATTTATATTTATTTTACAGGTAACTTTGTATTTATTTTAGCTAGTTAGAATAGTTATTAAATAGTTATTAACTATTTAATAACTACCTAGCTAAAAGAAATACAAAATTACCTGTAAAATAAATCCTAACCTAAGTTACAATTAAACCTAACACTACACTATCATTAAATTAATTAAATAAATTAGCTACAAATAACTACAATTAAATACAATTAAATAAACTAACTAATGTACAAAAAATAAAAAAAGCTAAGTTACAAAAAATAAAAAAAATAAGTTACAAACATTTAAAAAATATTACAACAATTTTAAGCTTCTCACACCTAATCTAAGCCCCCTAATAAAATAACAAAGCCCCCCAAAATAAAAAAATGCCCTACCCTATTCTAAATTAAAAAGTTTAAAGCTCTTTTACCTTACCAGCCCTTAAAAGGGCCTTTTGCGGGGCATGCCCCAAAGAATTCTGCTCTTTTGCCTGTAAAAGAAAAATACAACCCCCCCAACATTAAAACCCACCACCCACATACACCTAATCTAACCCAAACCCCCCTTAAAAAAACCTAACACTACCCCCTGAAGATCATCCTACCTTGAGTCGTCTTCAGCCAGCCGACCATCGATGTAACCGAAGAGGAGATCCAGAGCGGCAGGAGTCATCATCCAGCCGGTGCTGAATAAGTCTTCCATCCGATGAAGTCATCATCCAGGCGGCATCTTCAATCTTCATCCATCCGGAGCGGAGCCATCTTCAATCAGCCAATCAGGTTTTTCCTACCTTAATTCCGATTGGCTGATAGAATCCTATCAGCCAATCGGAATTGAAGGGACGCCATCTTGGATGACGTCCCTTAAAGGAATATCCATTCGTCGGTAGTCTTCGGGAAGAAGAGGATGGCTCCGCGTCGGCTCGTATGAAGATGGCTCCGCTCCGCTCCGGATGGATGAAGATTGAAGACGCCGCCTGGATGATGACTTCATCGGATGGAAGACTTATTCAGCGCCGCCTGGATGATGACTTCTGCCGCTCCGGATCTCCTCTTCGGTTCCATCGATGGTCGGCTGGCTGAAGACGACTCAAGGTAGGATGATCTTCAGGGGGGTAGTGTTAGGTTTTTCTAAGGGGGGTTTGGGTTAGATTAGGGGTATGTGGGTGGTGGGTTTTAATGTTGGGGGGGTTGTATTTTTCTTTTACAGGCAAAAGAGCAGAATTCTTTGGGGCATGCCCCACAAAAGGCCCTTTTAAGGGCTGGTAAGGTAAAAGAGCTTTGAACTTTTTAATTTAGAATAGGGTAGGGCATTTTTTTATTTTAGGGGGCTTTATTATTTTATTAGGGGCTTAGATTAGGTGTAAGTAGCTTAAAATTGTTGTAATATTTTTTAAATGTTTGTAACTTATTTTTTTTATTTTTTGTAACTTACCTTTTTTTATTTTTTGTACTTTAGTTAGTTTATTTAATTGTATTTAATTGTAGTTATTTGTAGCTAATTTATTTAATTAATTTAATGATAGTGTAGTGTTAGGTTTAATTGTAACTTAGGTTAGGATTTATTTTACAGGTAATTTTGTATTTCTTTTAGCTAGGTAGTTATTAAATAGTTAATATTTAATAACTATTCTAACTAGCTAAAATAAATACAAAGTTACATGTAAAATAAATGTAAATCCTAAAATAGCTACAATGTAATTATTAATTATATTGTAGCTATCTTAGGGTTTATTTTACAGGTAAGTATTTAGTTTTAAATAGGAATAATTTATTAAAGTATAGTGTAGTGTTAGGTGTAATTGTAACTTAGGTTAGTTTTTATTTTACAGGTAAATTTCTCTTTATTTTAGCTAGGTAGCTATTAAATAGTTAATAACTATTTAATAGCTATTGTACCTAGTTAAAATAAATTGAAAGTTGCCTGTAAAATAAAAATAAATCCTAAGATAGCTACAATATAATTATTATTTATATTGTAGCTATATTAGGGTTTATTTTAAAGGTAAGTATTTAGTTTTAAATAGGATTAACTTAGTTAAACAGACAAATATTATTTAGATTTATTTAATTAATATTTAAGTTAGGGGGGTGTTAGGGTTAGTGTTAGACTTAGGTTTAGGGGTTAATAATTTTATTACAGTGGTGGCGTTGTAGTGGGGGGCAGGATAGGGGTTAATAAATTTATTATAGGTGGCGATGGTGTAGGGGGGCAGATTAGGGGTTAATAAGTTTAATAAAGGTTGCGGCGGGGTCCGTGAGCGGCGGTTTAGGGGTTAAACTATTTATTTAGTTGCGGCGAGGTCCGAGATCAGCAGGATATGGGTTAATAACTTTATTGTAGGTGGCGGCGATATAGGGGGGGCAGGATAGGGGTAACTAGGTATAATGTAGGTGGCGGGAGTGTCCGGGAGCGGCGGTTTAGGGGTTAATACATTTATAAGAGTTGCGGCGGGGTCTAGGAGCGGCGTTTTAGGGGTTAATAACTTTATTGAGTTGCAGGGGGCTCCGGGGGCGCCGGTAAAGGGGGTAGAACAGTGTAGTTAGTGTGGGTGCTTAGTGACAGGCTAGCAATAAAGCTGTCAAAAAGCTGAAGAGCAGCGAGATCGGATGAGTGATAACTCTCACAATCCGCTGCTCATCGCCCCGTACTTGGTGCGTGGCTTTTTGACAGTTTTTTTGATAACTTAGGCGAAATTTTGCAGGTCCTAGGCGGCGATGGTAGGCGAGCTTAGGCGGGCGTATTGAACCGGTGAAGGCAGGTAAAGTAGACACGTTGATAACTACCCCTCAAGGTGTCTTCAGAGGAGACTCAAGCTTTACCTGAGCACTATCAAATTACCAAGCAAAGAGCTTTAGGAGGAGGAGCCTTAAGTAGGAAACAGGAAAAGCAGAGTTCATACCAAAACCCTGACAAAAAATTCTATCAGCCAATCGGAATTAAGGTAGGGCTATTTGTAATTTAGTGTAGGGTAGAGCTTTTTTTTATTTTGGGGGGGCTTTTTTATTTTGTTAGGGGGATTAGATTAGGTGTAATTAGTTTAAAAATCTTGTAATTTGTTTATTATTTTCTGTAATTTAGTGGGGGGGTTTTGCACTTTAGATAATTTTTTTAATTGTATTTAATTGTATTTAGTTTAGTTCATTTATTTAATTATAGTGTAGTGTTAGGTGTAATTGTAACTTAGGTTAGGTTTTATTTTACAGGTATATTTGTATTTATTTTAACTAGGAAGTTATTAAATAGTTAATAACTATTTAATAACTATTGTACCTAGTTAAAATAAATACAAAGTTGCCTGTAAAATAAATATAAACCCTAAGCTAGATACAATGTAACTATTAGTTATATTGTAGCTATCTTAGGGTTTATTTTATAGGTAAGTATTTAGTTTTAAATAGGAATAATTTATTTAATGATAGTAATATTTATTTAGATTTATTTAAATTATATTTAATTTAGGGGGTGTTAGGGTTATGGTTAGACCTAGGTTTAGTGGTAATAAATTTAATATAGTGGCGGCGACATTGGGGGTGGCAGATTAGGGGTTAATAAATATAATGTAGGTGGCGTCGGTGTAGGGGGCGGAAGATTAGGGGTTAATAAGTATAATATAGGTGGCGGTGGGCTCCGGGAGCGACGGTTTAGGGGTTAATAAGTTTATTTAGTTGTGGCGGGGGCCGGGAGCGGCGCAATAGGGGTTAATAACTTTTATTTAGGTGACGGTGGTGTAGGGGTCGGCAGATTACGGGTGTTGAGACTCGGGGTACATATTAGGGTGTTAGATGTAAATATTCCCATACAAATCAATGGGATATTGGGCAGCAGCGAACATGAGCTTTCGCTGCTTTCCGACTCCCATTGATTCCTATGGCATTCGCTGCCTCCAGGGCGGCGGATTGAAAACCAGGTACGCTGGGCCGGAATAGTGGCAAGCGTACCTGGTAGTTATTTGATAACTAGCAAAAGGCAGATAGTGCCGAACTTGCGTTCGGAATATCTGTAGTGACGTAAGGATCGATCTGTGTCGGACTGAGTCCGGCGGATCGTATGTTACGTCAACAAATTCTACTTTTGCCGGTTTGTAGGGTTTGTTAACTAAGGGGAATCAGGCTCGCCACAAATACGCTGCGGAATTCCAGCGTATTTGCGGTGGACGGCTTGATAAATAGATGCCATAGTATCTATAAAAACCATCTGGATGTTTAAGAGCTTTGAGAAACATTTCAAGCTGTATTTTATTGCCATCTTGTGGTAGATTGAATTATGACATATTATACACCATTGTCTAGCAAAGTGATAGTAAATTAAATCTGTGAAGAAATTGCAAGTTAATTCTAAGTGCCTTTTAGGCCCGGGCTCGACATAGGGCATACAGGGCAAATGCCTGGTGGGCCGGGCTCTTATGTGTGCCTTACTGATATATAGAGGCCCCACCCTCTCAATATGGGTAACATTAGGAAAGCTGTTACAGTCTGCCTATTTTGTAAAGCAGAAAGTAATTTTTTTGTCTGGTTGTTATGCAGAGGTGCAGTTCTGGTCTATTATGGCTCCTTAGCTAACAGAAGTCTAACTGATGACTGCTATAATTAATATAAATATCCAATTAAACATGAGCATGAGTTCCGAATCCATAAATGTACATCTTTAGGAGTCCCCTTGTGGTGCTATTGCGTATGTGTCAGTGACGTCACGCCAGCTCTACCATCATCTAAAAAGGAAGAACAGGAACTTACTATAACTTAAAAAGGTCACGAATCTCTCATTTCTAGCGTGCATTATTATTAGACGTGCAATAATGTTAAATTATATGTAGTTAAAAAACTTTGCAATATACATTAATTATTTATTTTGTTCTATTTTCCTGTTGGTTTTCTAAATTCCATTGAGTTTCTATAAAGTAATGAGTGCTGCCATGTCTGAACTTAAAGGGACAGTCTAGTCAAAATTAAACTGTCATGATTCAGATAGGGCATGCAATTTTAAGCAACTTTCCAATTTACTTGTATCGTCAAAGTTGCTTTGCTCACTTGGTATTCTTTGTTGAAAGCTAAACCTAGGTATGCTCATTTCTAAGCCCTTGAAGCCCTCTTATCTCAGTGCATTTTAACAGTTTTTCATAGTTAGATAGTGCTAGTCCATGTGTGACAAATAGATAACATTGTGCTCACTCCTGTGGAGTTATGCAGGAGTCAGCACCGAGTGGCTTGAATTTAAGTCTATAAATTGCACAGAGATAAGGGGGTAGTCTACAGATGCTTAGATACAAGGGGGTACAAAGTGTATTAATATAACAGTGCTGTTATGGTTAAAGGGACAGTCAACACCAAAATTGTTATTGTTTAAAAAGACAGATAAAGCTTTTACTACCCATTCTCCAGCTTTGCACAACTAACATTGTTATATTAATATACCTTGTAACCTTTAATTCTCTAAATTTCTGCCACTAAAAACAGCCTCTTATCACATGTTTTTATTAGCTTTTCACAACAGGGGGTGCTAGTTCATGTGAGCCATATAGATAACATTGTGCTCAAGCCCATGAGTTGTGGCAGACACTGCACTAATTGGATAAAATGCAAGTCATCAGATAAATAAAAAGTCACCTGATCAGGGGCTGTCAGAAAAGGCTTAGATACAAGGTAATCACAGAGGTAAAATGTGTATTAATATAATCATGTTGGCTATGCAAAACTGGGTAATGGGTAATAAAGGGATTATCTATCTTTTTATACAATAAAATAATTTGAGTTGACTGTCCCTTTAATGAAGGGATTATTTATCTTTTTAAACAATTTTCACGTAGACTCATTTTAAGTTGCCCCTTATTAGGGACGCATATAAAACAGGCAATAAAAGAGACTGTCCAAAAGGAAATTTCACACAGCTTTGTTTGCACAAACAGAAATAAATAGAAAACTAGTTCAAACATGGTAGTGCCAATTACTTTAAAGAAAATAGCAATTTATATAAACTAAACCTTTACACTTATACTTCCTTTATTTAAACAACTAATTTAATTGTAATTTAATTGTAAAACATACATTTACATATTATTCTAAGGCTAGTCTTTTGCTTTGAATACATCATTAGGTTTTGATATTTTGAATTAAAGAACATTTTAAGGGACATGTTACCCAAATGCTGAATCACTTGAAAGTGATGCAGTAGTAGTGAAGCTGACTAGAAAATATCACCAAAGCATCTCTAGGTTAGGATGGAAAATATTTTACCTCAAAACTTATTCAACTAAGTGCTATGTGAGTAGCATACCTCCCAAAATGTATGGCTGGCTCTCCAGGACTCATTGCCATTTTGTGGGTGGGGCTGCATTAAAGGGCCACTAAACCCAAAATCTTTCTTTCATGATTCAGATAAAACATACAAATTTAAACAACATTACAATTTACTTCTATTATTTATTTTGCTTCATTTTATAAATATTCTTATTTGAAGAAAAAGCAATGCACATGTTTGAGCCAATCACATGAGGCTTCTATGTGCAGCAACCAATCAGCAGCTACTGAGCATATCTAGATATGCTTTCCAGCAAAGAAAATCAAGAGAATAAAACAAATTAGATAATAGAAGTAAATTAGAAAGATGTTTAAAAATGCATTATCTTTCTAAATCATGAAAGAAAAATGTGGGTATCCTGGCCCTTTAAGAGGAGCAGAGTTGCAAGTGCATAGTGTGTGGGAGCATGGGTGTGTCTGAGCAATCAGTGGGCTATCTGGTTGGTCAGTGGGCGTGCATGGCTGATCATTAAGTTGGGGCTTATATAGTCTCTTAAAACTAGAACAATCTGCAGGCAGGCAGTGGACCTAGCCTCCCAGCCCATGACTATCCTGCAGGATGCGGGGTGATTGGGTGGTACAAGTAGTTATACTTCATCTTCATGATTAGCAAAAAGTGCTGAATTCACACTGTGCTTTACTGTGATCTTGAGGGGTTGCACCATAATGTTGTGAGATTTTATAGTAAACTTCCTTAAAATGAGGATATAAAATGACTGAGCATGCAAGCTCCCTTGCAAGTCCTGGGGCTAGCATTTTGATTGGATGCTTAAAGTTTCTTTACAATAAGATGTGGCTACTGAAATTTTTTTGAGGTAAAATATTTTCCTTTTTTCATATAGATGTTCATGTGATATTTTCTAAACAGCTTTTTACAGATATGCTGCATTACTTTCATGTGATTCAATATTTGAGCAATATTCATCTAACCCCTTCTTCACCCAATCTGACGTGTATATATACCGGTATATATAATTTTATATATATATATATATATATATATATATATATATATATATATATATATATATATATATATATATATATACATCTTGGGGTACTTAGCTTATCGTACCGCAAGACATATACAGTATATACACGTCTGAGCTTTAGGAAGCTCCAGCAGTCTTGGCTGTTAAAGGGACATAATACTCATATGCTAAATCACCTGAAACTGATGCAGTATAACTGTAAAAAGCTGACAGGAAAATATCACCTGAGCATCTCTATGTAAAAAAGGAAGATATTTTACCTCACAATTTCCTCAGCTCAGCAGAGTACGTTCTGTGTAAAAAGTTATACTCAGCTGCAGCCCAGCTGCAGGTAAAAAAAAAATTAAAAAATGAAGAAATAAACTGCAGCCAATCACCATCAGCAGTGCTGAGGTCATGAACTCTTTTACTGTGATCTCACGAGATTTGACTTAACTCTCATGAGATTTCATTGTAAACTTCCTTACACTGAATAGAGAAATAAGATGAGAGTGCACTTAAGCTCGCCCCTTCCCGGGACAGACATACTGATTTGCTGCTTAGAAGTCTTTACAATGGGATGTGGCTACTGAGGAGCTTTTGAGGTGAAATATCTTCCTTTTTTACATAGAGATGTTCAGGTGATATTTTCTAGTCAGCTTTTTACAGCTATGCTGCATCACTTTCAAGTGTTTAAACATTTGGGTATTATGGACCTTTAAGTTACAGCCGAGAGCTGGAGTATCTGAAGTTCCAGGCATCTGCCACATATGGAGCGTGATCAGTGCTTTCGGTTCCATATGAGGGCAGATGCCTGATCGTTACAGACGGTGACACTATGTGTGTCACCGTCTAACGATCGTTGCTAGTGATAGTGGGAGATGTAGGCGGGGCGTGTGGATGGCCCAGTAGTGGAGGGAGGAGGGAGTGGGAGGGCCCTAAGCTACAGAAAAACAAAAAGGGACAGGGAGGGATGGGAGCATCTACACACCAGAAATAGGGGAGTGGGGGGTCACTAGATGGTGATCACGGGAGGGAGGAGGTGGTGGGACCACTACACACCATAAAAAAATAAAAATTAAATAAAAATAAACAATAAAAACCTAAGATGGTGACAATAGGGGAGGGTTAGAGAGCTATTTGCGGGAGTCAGTAAGGTTGGAGGGATAGGGGGATCCTACACTGCATAAAAATAAAAAATAAACAAAAATAAATTTAATGTAAAAAAAAGACCTTATATTTTTATATTGTCAGACTGTCTGCCAGTACCTAAAGGGACAGTCTAGTCAAAATTAAACTTGTGATTTAGATAGTGAATATAATTTTAAACAACTTTCCAATTCACTTTTATCATCAAATTTGCTTTGTTCCCTTGGTATTCTTTGTTGAAAGCTAAACCTAGGTAGGCTCCTATGCTAATTTCTAAAACCTTGAAGGCCGCCACTTATTTCAATGCATTTGGCAGTTTTTCACAGCTAGAGGACGTACGTTCACGTGTGCCATACAGATAACATTGTGGCTACGCCTGTGGATTTACAAGTGAGAGGGCACTGATTGGCCAAATGGAAGTCAGACAAAGCAACTGAAATAAGGGGACAGTCTGCAAAGGCTTAGATACAAGGTAATCACAGAGGTAAAACGTATATTAATATAACCATGTTAATTATGCAAAACAGGGGAATGGGTAATAAAGGGATTATCTATCTTTTTAAACAATAACAATTATGGAGTAGACTGTCCCTTTAAGATGGCGGTGACCATTGGGGGGTGGGGGAGGGAAGAGAGCTGTTTGGGAGGGATCAGGCAGAAATCAGGAGGTGGGAGGGTAATCTCTACACTAAAGCTAATTCAAGCTACCTAATTGACCCCATTCACTGCCGGGGATAATAGAATAGTGGTGCACAGCTGCAATTAGTAGCCTTCTAATTACCAAAAAGCAATGGCAAAGCCATATATGTCTGCTATTTCTGAACAAAGGGGATCACAGAGAAGCTTTTACAACCATTTGTGCCATGATTGCACAAGCAGTTTGTAAATATTTTTTTTTATTATATCTTTTATTTTCCATATAAGTAGTGAACAATAAAAAGGAAAAACATAAGAATAGAAAATAGAGGACATTCCTCTCTATTAACATCAACAACAAAAAACATCACTTGTTACAATATTTCATCTCTCCTTCACTTTAGTAAACAGTTTGTAAATAATTTTAGTGAGAAATACAAATTTTGTAAAAAAATGAACGATTATTATTTGATCGCATTTGGCAGTGAAATGGTGGCATGAAATATACCTAAAATAAGCTTAAATCAATACCTTGGGTTGTCTACTTAAATATATATATATAGTTTTGGCAAAAAAATAAAAAAAACAAGGCTCTATTTCTGTTTAAATGGAGTTATAGCAAAAATGCTTTTTATGCTAAATTTAACAAGTTTCTCTGAAAGTCCCAGTAGTGAAGGGGGTAAAGCTGTATGTTTTGATTTTGAGCCTGTGGGATAGATGTTCACTAGTGATAAGCAAACCCCCCACAGCTATATTGGTGGATAGTAACACACTCTACAAACACAAAAATAGAAAAAATAAATTCTCAATACAGACAGAACAGCATTTTATTTTATTTTTTACAAATGTCCTCCTCAGATGCAAAAAATTAAAAAAATGTCCCTTTATTTATTAAATTGTATTTGTATTACTGTTTTAGCAATAAATGCAAATGATTTTTGATTCTGATGATGATGATTCTGAAAAAGTACAAGGGCTGGGTATCAGCAGATCTAACAACTGTCATTGTCATTATGACTAGTAATATGCACAATTAATAACATCACAGGAAATTATATTTCAGTGTAACCTTAGAATTAGGGAAAAAACATATTATAGACAATATGCAATTCTATTATTTTACTAAATGAATGCTTTGGTATTTTTTTTTTTTTTTTTATAAATATTTTTATTGAGGTTAAAAGTAGAGGGAAAGTAGGGGGGAAGGGAGCAGTGGGGGGGAGGTCCAGCAGCAGATCAAACCGTCTCCTCAAGCTATGGCTAACAAGTTTTGTGGGAGTGTGTCCCATGTGGACCAAATAGCCGCATGTAAATCAATGAGCCCTCTGTTTAAGTACACCGCTTCCTCCATTTTTCTAACCGTGGAGAGTATCTCGAGGACTTTCCCTAAGTGGGGCGCATTAGGTTGTTTCCAATGTCTTGCGATAGCAAGCTTAGTGGACATCAACATGTAAACAAAAAGGTGTTTAAGTGGCTTGGGGAGTTTGGGGATATTTATGTGTAATAGGTAGGTCTCTGGGCCCTTGTCTGTCGGGAGAGCGAGGAATTCGCCTATAGCGAGGACTTTGGTCCATAGTTTCTGGATTTCTGGGCATCCCCACCAAATATGTATATCATCCCTCTCTGATTACAACCTCTCCAGCACCTATCAGAGGCAGCAGTTGAGAATTTACGTAGCCGGGTAGGCACCCAGTGCCATCTCGTCAAGAGCTTGTAAAAAAGTTCAAAAAAGGTTACGCTGTGTATAGCTTGTCTAGTGTGTGCAATGGCCCTCATCCATTCTCGGTTGTCAAAGACCTGATTCGGGTCTCTCTCCCAGGCTAGAATGTTGTGTGTCTTCTGGAGTATAGGGAGATCCTGAAGACATTGGTAGTGGACCGTCAATGGGCGATGTGCCTGTAAGCCCATTCGATACCTAGACTCCCATAGTGTAAGCTCGCAAGGTGGTGATTTAAAAAAATTCCAACTGTTTAGCAATGACCTAAATCATGTAACCTCAAAATGGAGCCTACGGAGGATTGAGTATTGTGTTATAAGGGCAGGCCCTGTCGCCCAAGTACCATCTAAAAACAAATCTCCGACAGTCTCCACAGAGACCGAGGACCAGACCCTGACATTTGAGTCTGGGAGCCCTCTAAGGAGTGCTCGAATGCTATGGACAGGGGATGGGTAAGGGGCCACTCTAGGAGAGTGACGGAGTCTATGCCAGAGGTCAAGGCAGTGTCTAATGATAGGGTTAGGAGTGAGAGAGAGTGGTTTGCAGTGTTGTGGGATCCATATCAGGTCTCGGAGTAGGATGTCATGGGGCAGAGAGGCCTGCTCTATTTCATACCATCTAGGGTATTCCTCGCTGGAACCACAGCTCGATATGTGGGTTAACATGGCAGCCTCATAGTACATTCTAAGATTGGGGAGGCCAAGTCCTCCTTTGTCTATCGGAGCCTGAAGGATCTTCCTTGCTACTCTAGGATGAGTGTCAGCCCAGACATATCTGTTTAGGAGCGACTGGAAGTTGTCTAAATAGGAGTTGGGGAGGCGAAGGGGAAGGCATCTGAATAAATACGTGAGTTTTGGGAGGATCATCATTTTAAAGGTGGAGATTCTGCCCATCCAAGAGACTTACCTGTATCTAGGAAGTTGGAGCATCTGTCTGAGATCCTGGAGGAAGTGGTCGTAATTAGTTGACATCACATTCTTAAATTCATGTGACAGGAAGACACCCAAGTGGCATAAGCCCTTTAGGTTCCATTTGAACTTGTGAGCCGCCTGGAGGGCCTGTAGTTGGGCTGTGGGAATATGGATTGGGTAGGCCTCTGTTTTAGACACATTGAGATTGTAAAACGACATCTTACCAAAGAGGTTGAATAAGTTTAATAAATGTTGGAGCGATAGATCCAGGTCTGAGAGGAAGACCGTCAGATCATCTGCGAATAGGCTGAGTTTCTGGTAGGTCCCCTGAATGTACACACCCTTGATGTCCTTGCTAGAGCGGATGGCCTCAGCGAGTGGTTCTATAGCCAGGACAAAAAGAAGTGGGGATAGCGGACACCCCTGCCTAGTTCCATTCCTAAGGGCAAAGGATTCAGAGCAAAACCCCAAACCCCTCACCCTAGCCATGGGCTCAGAATACAGGGCTCCCACTGCTTTACAAAAGATCTCCGGTAAGCCAGCGGTTTTTAGAACTGCCACCCTGTCGAACGCCTTCTCGGCATCGAATGACAGGGTAAGAAGGGGTCTCCCTGCTCTGTCCGCCTCAGCAAACACGTTGAGGAGGCGGCGCATACTATCTGTGCCCTGCCTGTTAAGGAAAAAACCAACCTGGTCTCTATGGATGAGTTTGGGCAATAACTGACCTAGTCTAGTAGCCAGGATTTTAGAATTTTTTTTAATATCTATGTTGATAAGCGAAATAGGGCGGTAACTTTGACAAAGCGTCGGGTCCTTGCCTTCTTTTGAATGGTCAATATGGAGGCTTCTAAAAATTCAAGAGGGAGGGATCCAGTCTTGAAGATTTCAAAATATACTCTTTTAAGATAGGGCATCAGGAGAGGGGCATACGATTTATAGAATAAAGGGGTGAATCCGTCAGGCCCAGGGGCTTTGTTTAATTTAAGGGATGTGATGACCTCTTTAATTTCTCGGGTTGTTATAGGAAGGGCTAAGCTGTCTGCTTCGTCAGCCTCTAGACTAGGGAGATGGAGAGAGGATAGGAAATCCCTAATGGTTTGGGAGTCCGCTCTGTGCGTGGAAGTATTGGCTTCTAGATTGTATAACCCGCTATAGTATGACATAAAGGCCTTACCAATGTCCCTGGGGGCCTGTAGTGTTTCCCCCGAGTAGGATATTTTTTGGATCCTTGTCGCCTTTGTTCTGGCTCTAAGCTTAGAGGCTAAAAGTCTATCCGCCCTATTGCCCTGGTAGTAGAAAAGCTTCCTGTATTGAAGCAGGGATTCCTGCACCCTAATCGTCTCCTTAGCTGTGATTTCAGATCTAATTTGGCCTATGCGCAGAGCTAATGTTGGGTCAGGGTGTCGTTTGTTCATTAATTCTAAAGGTCTAAGTTCTCCAAATAGTTGGGCTAAGGTCGCCCCCCTCTCCCGCCGAAGTCTCGAGGCCCGTTTTATAAATGTCCCCCTAAGATAAGCCTTTAAGGCTGCCCACAAGATAGTATCGTCAGTTTGTTTGTTATCATTTAGCTTAAAGAAATCCTGTATGTCAGAGGCAGTTTGCTGGGACCAAGGATTTTTAATCAGGGAATCTGCAAGTCGCCAGGATCTCAGACAGCCCTCAGGGGGGAGTGGGTTCATAGTGGTTGTTACCATGTCATGGTCTGACCAGGGGCAGGTGACTATCCGATTCCTAGCCAGGCGCAATCTATCAAGGGTCCAAGGATCAGAGAACAAATAATCTATGCGAGAGTAGGAATGATGTGCATTGGAAAAAAATGTATAATCTCTCTCTGTTGTGTGAAGACCTCTCCAAATTTAAAAAAAATATGTCTCATAAGCAACATTTTCTAGATGATAGGCTTGTATTTCTGTTGTGGACTATTGTGTGAGCACCTGTCTATCATGTGATCACAAGTGGCGTTAAAGTTCCCCCCCAATAGGATGGACCCTCTCTTAAGCTGGTCTACCCTTTCTAACAGCTTCCCCAGGAATGAGGATTGGCAGGTATTCGGGGCATAAACATTGACAAGGGTGAACAAGGAGTCATTTAAGGAGCATACTACAATCAAAAATCTGCCTTCAGGGTCTCTTTCTACCGTGATGGGGGTGTATTTAACGTCCCGTCTTATGAGGATAGCTACTCCCCTTTTTTGGGGGGAAACGAGGCAGTCTCGCATACTGGGTATAGGGTAGAGCGGAGGGTGTGAGGGGACAGGTCAGTCCAGTGTGTCTCTTGGATGAAGGCAATCCCTATTTTGTATTTTTTGAGTTGTCTTACCAACAGGCTTTGTTTAGTGGGAGTGTTGAGCCCCTTGGCATTCAGAGTGGAGAATGTCAACTCAGTCATAAAGGGTAAGTTGAGTCATAGGAGCAAAGATCCAAGCGTGTACCTGCTGCTGGGGGAGGGGGGAGAGAAACAAGAGAGTTAGAGGGAGGAGTGGGAGGAAGATTGGAGAAGGAAAAGAAACTGCGTTTAACTGTTTCTTGCATTGTAAGAAGCGAGCAAATCTAGTAATGCATACAAGCACTTTCCACAGCTTCTCTGCGGCCTCCATTAGCGGAGGTCCAGAGTTACACCAGTAAAGCACTTTATCAGTGCCTATAAAATGGGGGGGGGGGTGTAGAGGAAGTGGGGGTGGGAATGGGAGGGGCCCACTACAGGAGGGAAGGATGTGAGCACGGACTATAGGTACCAGCTAGGTTTAGGTGGGTAGAGGGTATTATATACTTGGCAGGGCCTCTATACAAGATCTAGAGTCATTGTTACCTTGTGATCTAAGGGGTTCTCTATTCTGTTTCTCATAGGGTACCTCATTGCCTTACTAGGCCTGGTAGAGGCGTAGAGGGTGCCATGGGTCAGTGGAAAGGGATAAAGGGTCAAATACAAAAGAAACTATAATGACCCAGCATATGATGACCTGTATGGAGAGAAAAGTGTTAATAAAGCAATAAAGGTACTGTACATATAACAGTAAGTCCCATCTACCTCCAGTGGCGTCACAAGGGGGGGGGCGGGGGGGGCGGGCCGCACCCGGGTGACACCCTCCAGGGGGTGACACCAAAAAAAAAAAAAAAAAAAAAAAAAAATTTTTTTTTTTTTTTTTTAATTTTATTGAAATTCAAAGAAATACAATGCTGAGATGCATAGATTTTTTTTTTATTAGAGGGGCTGGCATTTGTGAACATTGGCGGGACTGGGGAAGTTGTAGACACACAATTTTTTTGCCCCTTGAGCCAGTGCTGCAATTTCAACAAATAGTTTTCCCGGCTGCTTTTGCTTGTTTGTACTTTGCTTCTCCCCTGTCCAATTTCGCTATGAATGTTGTGGGCATGCCGTGGGGCTTGCAAAGTTGCACTGCTAGCCTAAACCTGCCTGCCTATCTGTGCTCACTGCTCAGTGACATGTGGAGCAGTGGAGTCACTCACTGCTGTGCTGTCTCTCTAAACGGGAACTGGCAAATCATGAGGGGATGCCTGGCACCTGACCGCATGACTGTTTGACACTGTCTTTAAAGTGAAGGAGCCACGTATGATGCCCACCAGACCATTACGGTTACGGTACACTAAGTGCACACTGAACAGGTAGGAGGGCGGGCGGGGGTCTGGGGGTGGGCAGAGTGCAGAGATGATTGTCCATAAGAAGCGGTAGGCACGCGGCTCGGGGCTGTGCACTGACAGACTTGGAACAGAGTCAGAGAGCAGAATTTTCATAGTTTGCGCCTAAACCTTTTCTTTAGTGATTTATTTTTAGAGTGCTCTGTTTATCTTTCATTTGATGGTCTGCTGAGCCAGGGAGCAGCTCTAGGCATGAGTTTCATAATTAATGCAGTGCAGTTTACATATTTTGTAAGTGTGTGTCTGAGTTTTTGTGTGTGTGTGTCTGAGTCTGTTTCCGAGTGTTTGTGTGTGCATCTGAGTATGTTTTTAAGTGTGTCTGAGTGTTTGTATGTGTGTGTGCCTGTGTTTTTGTGTGTGCCTGCTTTCGGGGGGGGGGGGGGTGACACCATAACTTACTGCACCGGGTGACACCAACCCTAGTGACGCCACTGTCTACCTCAACTGGGTAGAGTCCATCTGTAAGTCCAGGGGTGTGAAAGTGATGGCATATATCTGGACTCTTAAAATATGGTGACACATAGATGGTAAACACATAGATAATGAACAATTATTAACTGTAAAACTAAGAACTTTCATTAACATCAAATATCTTATCAAACAACTATTCAACAGATTTGACCTCTCTGTGCTCTCTGTGATCTGCTGAGCGGGTCTGTTTTTTTCAAACAGCGCATCGGGCCAGCTGTATAGTCACAGCCCGGTCCGATCGCGCCATAGCACTAAGTGCAGCTCGCTCCTGCTGTCTGACAGAGCAGGAGCAAGCTGCACTTAGTGCTATGGCGCGGTCGGGCCGGGCTGTGACTATACAGCTGGCCGATGCGCTGTTTGAAAAAAACAGACCCGCTCAGCAGATCACAGAGAGCGGGTCTGTAAAACAGCAGGTTTTTTTAAAATTCAAAGGGGAAATTTTGTTTTATAAAGATTGCGCTAATATAATGTTATATAATTCTGCAGATGTGGGACGCCTCTGAAGTGCTGGGTAACAGCCGGGTGAGACTTAAGCTTGAGGACAGGGAGCAGCCTAAAAATCTCAAGAGTCTTTGCTTGATGGTGTAGGACCACTCTCTTTGTGGGATATCAGACTGGTTGGTGCCCAAAAGTTTGCAATAAAGCAGCTTGATATCACTTTTAATAACCCCAAAGTCAGGAGCTCTCCTATTTCACGACTGCTCCTGTTGGCGGTTAACTCCGCCCCCGAATGCTTTGGTATTTTATGTTGCAATTTATTTGTATTCACAGACATCAGTGCATTTATTTACAAGCAGGCTTTTCTTATAATCTGTTTATATTAGAATAAAGGGACATGAAACACAACTTTTTTCTTTCATTATTCAGATAGAACACACAATTTTAAATAACTCTCCGATTTACTTCTATTATGAAATTAGTTTCATTCTCTTGATATCCTATGTTGAAAGAGCAGCAATGCTCTACTGTGAGCTAGCTGAACACACCACGTAAGCTAATGACAGAAGATCATATGTAAAGTCGGAACTCTCATGGAAAAACTAAAACGAACATGAGGCATCTATGAACAAGGCAAAAGCTGAAATGCTTTAGGTGCGTTTATGCTAAGCCACTATTTTTATATGTGAACAAAAAGCTTTTTTTTCGTTATTCCTTGGGAGTGCCGACTTTACTTATGATCATTTGACTTACTCATACAAATCATACCTTGATTTTTTCTAGTTCATAATTAAAATTGTTAAATGAGTTAAAAAATATTTTGGAAGCTAAATAGACAAACAGTATTTTATTGTTCTCCACAGATATAAAGGCATATTATAATACATGTCAAAATAATAATTTATTTAAAAAAAATTATGATAAAATATAACTGTTTATCATCAAAATAGATTATTACATCCTCTAGCTTACACTGTGCTCCTAAGAACAAAAGTGTCACCGTCTTTTTTCCTTTTAAAACTCTTGCCTCTTGTTATCTGACTCTTCTCCTTAACAATAACCTGTCACCAGATAGCCATGTGCTTTTTTTTTGTTGCCATAGACACAATACTTGAGATCTTGCATCCCAGACTGTATCAGTGATCTGCAAGTTGTACCTGAGTCTTGACAGAAAACACTACTTCATAATACAGTGCATTTTTGCTATCTTTGTTTTTTTGATTTTGTAGCTAATGCAAGATTCTACCAATAGGAAGACATCTTTTCATCTGCATGAAATGAAGAAAGCAACAGGAATGGATTGGCACACAGTGATCTAATTCAGAAATTGGATTTAAGGTTATATTGATAAGAAATTAATTGGATTATTTGATAGGAAATGACTCATTTGTTTTATTTGGAGGGGAATTTTAAATATATATTTTTTAATTTTTATGTAGACTTAACCCAAATGTGTTCATCAATATTGTTAAATATAGCATAAAAAAATACAATACTATGTTAAAAAAAATCCAGTCTGTTCTTCACCCTAACTCATGTAGTAGAGATCTAGTTGCGACAAATCCGTCTTATAATGATACAGTCTCCCCTGTGCGGTTGGTCCGCAGTACCTCCATGTATGTGGTTGGCAATGGTGGACAAACATTTAGCGAATCGTTGAAAAAATATAAAAGTACGACCAACATTGAAAGCTCTGGTTGTTACCACTACAAAGATGAGGACAGGGCATGGATGTTTGCCAAGACTCAAGATTGTTTGCAATATCTTCAGGATCTTTTAGCTTTAAGAAAAAAGTATTTGAGCAGTCTACACAATTTGAGGTCTATGACTACACCCTCAGAGTGCTCCCCCACCTCAACAAAGTCTTCAAAAGGAGAGAAAAAAACACCAGCCCAACAAGCAGATGTGTGTAAGGTATGAGATGACATTTCAATATTTGTAGTATTTGCCAATATTATATATTCTGAGCGTGGGCTTTTTTGTTTTATTCTAGGCTATGGCAATCATTATATATTTGGAATAACATAAACATAAAACACGAATGATGAGTTATTCTATATAAATTGTGAAATATCTGAAATATTATCTGTTGTATATTGCTCAGAGACTAAACACAAATTCTTCATCTGTCCTTCAAAATATAACACACAATTTACATCTCTTTTTTTCAGAGCTGGTATGCTTTATGTATGATTTTAAGATTTTTGTAATTCAATATTACATCACACTTATCATTTTATGAAAACAGGAGATACAATTGAAATTGGTTTTGAACCCTGGCACTAGTCAACAATCATGAACAGTGTGAAATGTTTTTTTTATTGTTACAAGTAATAATATTTTACCTTTGACTTTTTGTTTATAAAAGCATCTTTTAAATTTTTGCATTAGTTTATTTGTTTTCCTGTTCTAGGTATAAATAATTTCTGCTTAAGAATACTTAGATTTGAATTAGAAAGCAACAGAATGCAACATCTTTATGCATTAAAAACAATAGTGATATATTCACTAACAAGGTCTTTCCATTAAATATTCTTCACCAGTGTGGTTGGATTTAACACAATTAAGTGAAAAGAGTTTATAGAATATTATTGGAGAGTTTTCTCTCAGCACGTTGAACAGCTCAGCTTACTGGATAGAGCCCATCCTGTTACTGAATCCACTCCATTTTAATGTAAGTGCATAGACTATTAGCTAACATCCTGAAAGATCAATTATTTATTTACTCAGAGCTCAGAAAGAGATACTGTTCATGTCAGAATTTTAATGGGTATTGGCTTTGTTATACACTGTTATCCCCTTCATGAGGAAATATAAAATTATATTTGCTTTTTTAAAGGGAGATTCCAATCAAAAACATTTTTTCAGCATTTAAAGGGATATAAAACAGTCTGTTTCATTGTTGTTATACAAAAACACCAAGCAGTGGACATTAAACCCAAATTTTTTTCTTTCATGATTTAGAAAGAGCATGCAGTTTTAAACAACTTTCTAATTTACTTCTATTATTTAATTTGCTTCATTCTCTTGATATTTTTTGCTGAAAAGCATATCTAGATAGGCTCAGTAGCTGCTGATTGGTTGCTGCACATAGATGCCTCATGTGATTGGCTCTTCCATGTGCATTGCTCTTTCTTCAACAAAGGATATCTAAAAAATGAAGCAAATTAGATAATAGAAGTAAATTGGAAATAGTATTCTCTATCTGAATTATGAAAGAAAAAATGTGGGTGTAGTGTCCCTTTAATAGAAATTATTACTATAAATATTATTTATTATTTTAAAATAATTTTATCTTTTATGTTTTTATTTTTTTAACTTAAAAGGATATGAAAGTCCAAAATGTTCTTTTGTGATTCAGACAGAGCATACAATTTAAAAAAACGTTTACAATTTACTTCTATTATCAAATTTGCTTTAGTCTCATAATATTATTGGTTGAAGAGACACCTAGGTAACATTTGGAGCACTACGTGACAGGAAACAGTGCTGCCATCTAGTGCTCTTGCAAATGGATAACATTCTTGCAAAACTACTGCAACATAGTGCTCCAGAAATGGGCCTGCCCTTAAGCATATGTTCCTGTTTTTCAACAAAAGATACCAAGAGAATGAAGACATTTTTATAAACGTAGTAAATTAGAAAGCTTTTAAAATCACATGCTCTATCTAAATCATGAAAGAAAAATTTGGGGTTTCAGATCCCTTTAATCTGTGCAGGGGGCATTGCTTCCTGTCAGGACCCCATGAGGGGATTGGGATCTCTACAGGATGGTTTATATAGCTTGATGTAATAAATCTTCTACAGCAACATGAGCTGGCTTACTGTTCAGTAAATGCTGGAGAAAAAGGAAATCAGTTTCTTGCCTATGATCAGAAAAAGCAGCATACAACTTAAGTTCTAAGCAAGTCTGCTCCCTTGTGTAACTATAAGCAGTGGCTACACTAAGGGCAAGATTTATTACAAGGCGAATGCCCCGATCGGTTGCAGGCTCGCTCATTTGAGCCTGCAAGCTATGATAAATATGGGGAGCACATTCACCCCACAATTTGCAATCAGATGTGGACAGGTTCACAACGTGTGAATTGTATCTGCTCGCAAATAAACCTTGCCATAAGAATTTCTAGGTGCTCGTTTTCCAAGAAAACAAGTAAGTTGCTTGCTGTTTCTTTGTATATTTACTTTGATTTAACACATATAATTATATATATACAGTATATATATATAAATATATAAATATATATATATATATATATATATATATATATTATCCTTGTAAGATCCTTTTAAAAATAATAAATAACAAAATCACACTGAAGAATCAGGAGCTTACTTAGGGCATTCACTATTTTTATGATTATAAAAAGAGAATAAGAACTTGAAATTTAGTAGGAACTGAATGTGATTTTTATTTTATTTGCTAATATTGTAGATAGGAACATAAATGTAAATCATTGCAATTAAAATGCCAGCTTTTTTCCTATGTAAAATATATGATTTATTGTTGGTAAGAGGGCAAACAAAAAATACATTCTGGGCATGTATTGGGTTCTCTAACAGGTCAGAGTAGAAGGCAAATCTCTCAGTGAATCTTTGCACGTGTGCAATGTTCAGTTTAGTTTATTATGTTAAATTCTGTAATTAACCTTTAACTGTATAATTATTAACCTGCAACAATAAATTAACATTCTGAAAAAAGAGTTTCATACAAGTGTCATTAGTCCTATATTTTTCATTTTAACTGTGTTTATCAATTAAGCATTGGTGATAGGTTTAGAAGGCTTAGCCCAAAAATGTTTTTTCAGGAAGTCTGCTCAAATAGATTTTTAAAAAGAATTGCAAAAACCATAGCATTTTTTTAAAAAGGTTATCTGATGGCATTGGATTTGTTTTGGACCTTCTCTGATAAATAGGAGGCTGCTTTCATTTGCAGCTTACAGAGCTTCCACTACAGGGTCTGAGATCTTGCAAGCAGATAATTCTGCCCTTATATCTTCCTCTCACCTCCCCACCTGTCCCCTAGATCCCATCCCCTCACAACTACTGCCTTCCTTCTCTCCTACATCTACTCCAATCCTGACACATATTTTAAATCTCTCCCTTAGTACTGGTGTATTTCCCTCATTTCTTAAACATATACTAGTCACACCTATTCTCAAAAAACCTTCTCTTGATCCAACCTTTCCATCCAACTACTCCCCCTTGCCTCATAACTTCTGGAAAGGCTTGTATATACATGCTTATCACACTTCCTCACATTAAACCTCCACCTTGATTCACTGCAATCTGGATTCCCCCCCCCCAACATTCAACAGAGACAGCATTTATTAAGGTTACTAATGACCTACTTGCCGCAAAATGGAAAGACCACTTCTCTCTGTTAATCCTTCTCAATCTGTCTGCAGCCTTTGATACTGTTGAGCAACCTCTCTTGCTCAAAATCCTTCAATCCTACGGCATTTGTGACACCGCCCTCTCGTCTACTTGTCCTGCTATACTTTTTTAGTGTAGCCTTCTCTGAAGCAACCTCTGCTCTTCTACCACATTCTGTTGGGATATGAAAAGGCCCTGTCCTTGGTCACCTCTTCTCAATATATACATCTTATTTAGGTTCCTTAATTAAGTCCCAAGGGTTTCAATATCACTTGTATGCTGATGACACCCAAATCTACCTTTTAACCCCAGACCTATCCTTTCTTGCTAACCGGTGTCAGTAACTCTCTTTCTCATAATGTATGTCATCATGGATGTCCTCACACTACCTTAAGATATATCTCTCCAAAACTGACCTTCTTATTTCCCCTCTTCTTCCAAAATCTCTATATCTCATCTTTCTATAACTGTTGAAAATAACATAATTACCCCAACCTCAAATGCCAAATGTATTGGGGTCACACTTGACTTAGACCTTTCTTTCACACTTCATGTCTTTGGTCAATTCCTACTGCTTACACATTAAAAACTATCTCCATAATTTGCCACTTACTCACACAAGACACAACTAAGACTTGAATTAACTCTCTCTCATCATTTACGGCCTTGACTACTGCAACTCCATCTTCTCTGGTGTCCCTAGCTGCCATCTATCTCCTTACAATCCATAATGAATGCCTCTGCCAGGCTGATCTTCCTTACACATTGTTCCTCATCTGCTGCACTTCTCTGCCAATCCCTTTCACTGGCTTCCTCTAGCCTTTAGAATAAAACACAAAATCCTGACTCTGACATTCAAAGACTCAATAACACTGCTCCCCCTATATCTCAGACTTCAGATACTCTCCCTCCCATCCCCTTCGCTCTTCTAACGACCTCCTTCTCTCCTGTTACCTCCTCACATTCCCATCTACAGGACTCCTCTAGAATGGCGCCTATTTTGTGGAACTCTCTACCACGCTCCACAAGTCTCTAGCTTAGTTTTAAAAGTTTCAAGCATTTCTTAAAGAATCTACTGTTTAAGGATGCAATAATACACGCTAATGTTTCTTACCTTTAGTTCCTCTCCTCCTCCTTTGTCATCGCCTTTAACCCCCTTAATATGTAAGCCTACGAGCCCAGCTGTTTCGTAGAGCACATTCATGAGAGGTGATTTACAACAGTGCAACTCTTGGCAGGGCCCTCTATGCATTTGTCTCCAATAAATGCTAGCTTTGCATAGTATACCTATGTTTCTAGTGCTGCAGAATCTGTTGGCTCTATAAATAACTGATACTAATAAGAACAATAATTTCTATGGAGACCACTGCTAGTGCCAGAGAGGCTGCCACTCAGCCTCTGTGCCTCCCTTGCAATGCCATCTGCCAATGTGCAAAGCAGCATACCCCCTAACATTTCCCTTATGCTACTTAAGATAGGGAGACATGTAGTTGAAGTTGGTGGTGTTCTATGGATAGAATCATAATGAAGGGAGAAACTGTTTTCCATGGGCGGGGTTAGGTGTGCTGTGGAGTTGAGGAGTGAGGTGGTGCACAGGTATAACTAGTTGGCTCCTGGTTTGTTTGTGATATTTTATTTTCCTCCTCTTCTCTGAACATTTCTGCAGATGGGGCAGGTCTGATCCACAAAAATACAGCTCTTCTAATAGATTGGACAATGTGTTACCTGTATGAATTGTGCCAAGACTTTAATTTATCTTTTCTTCAAGAAACAAATTCTTGTATGAAATGCATATATTTTAATGTTATTTATAGTAAACAATTAAACAAAATAAAGCTTTTTCAGTGACCATGCTAGCATACTATGCTGACTCATCATAATATTGTAAGATCTGTCAGTCTCATTGTTGTATATCTCTAAAACCTTACATCTTCCTGGGATCAGGGCCGGATTGGGCCATCCGGATACCGGAAATAATACCGGTGGGCCAGGCCGTAAGGGCACAGGGTGGGCCGGTACTAGTTCTACTACTAGATGCAGGTGAGGGAGCAGCACTGCAGAGCGGCCAGCGGCCGCCCTGCTTTTGGGACAGTCAGTCAGACTGTGTAATTTGTAAAACAGTGATTGTGTGACTCGAGTGTCAAGCTAAGCAGCTGATCATCATCACTCAGGATGCAGATCATTCCTGCGGCTGCTCAGCAGTCTGGTACTGTCTCTAGCCTCCAATTGGCAGATAAGACAATTTTTTGCAATTGCATGATGCATCAGTGAGCATGCATTCACATCTCACAGACATCATCATTCAGCCGGCCGGCCGAAAATGTACTCACTCACTCTGGGGGAGGGAATATTATGGGGGGGCAGGGCGAACATCACGTGAGCACACTCAGTCTCACGCAACAAGGACTCAGGGCTCCAGGAGGGAGCCAGTCGAGTTAGGCCACGTGAACGTCACATGGGACAGACTGACACTCCAGACAGCAGCCAGTTAGTGTCAGAGGGTCATAGCTAGGGATCAGAATAGATCAGATCATCACCAGAAGAAGAATTAGAAAACAAACTACTTTAACTTTAACAAGATATACTTGAAATTAAGAATAAGGTAGGCAGGTTTAAAAATTCTGCATTATACTACTGAACGCTGCCGTGCCTGCCTGGCCTGGAAGAGTGTGTGTCTCAGAGAAGTGTTTAGAGAGACAATACATTTGACCTAAACATATAAGCCCTCTTAGCTTGTTTATAATATATATGTATTACTGTCTGTGCATAGGCTAATGAAGATCCCCATACAAGGTCAGGATAATACTTAATACTGATTTATTTTGGGGGAAAGCGAGAAGGGAAACAGTGGTAGTATACCACTGTGTCCCTTCTCGCTTTCCCCTAAAATAAATAGTATTATCCTGACCTTGTATTGGGGATCTTCATTAGCCTATGCACAGACATACTATATGTATGTATTGATAAGGGACCGTACAGTAAGTTACAAATATACATCACCCTATATCTGCCCTATATTCCATTAATCAGCATACTGTTAATATTGTTTTGTCCTTTTTTTACTTTTCACATTATCTTATCTGCTGTGGTCATTGTCAAGGTTGCTCTTATAATGATATCTCCATGTATATTAACATAATAAGGTTAAATACACACTCACATGGACAAACCTACATGAAATATCAGGGGTTTTCAGAATCTGAAAACCCCTAATATTTCATGTAGGTTTGTCCAGGTGAGTGTGTATTTACCCTTATTATGTTAATAATATACATGGAGTTATCATTATAAGTCAAAAGAAATGTTGCATGCTCAGAAGTACTTATTAGGGTGTTCACAATTCTACCTCAGAAGCCTTTCTTATGAGATCGAAGAGCAAAGATATAAGTAGCCATTTCTTTGGAAAAGAAAATATTGAAAAGAAAGAGGAAGTAAAAAGAAAACGTGCTATACTTGAACTGGTGGTTGAAACCATTAAAGCAATCGGCAAAAGAAGATTAAGTTACAGAGCATCAACAGAAGCTGCCTTTACCTTAGAAGATGAAAACTTAGATCATGGTAATTACCTGGATTTTCTGATAGTTATTAGTAAATTAGTTGCTTAAAAGTCCCCTTGATGAAGTAATAAAGAAAAGCAAAGTACAACATGCAAAAGGCAGTAAAGGACGTGGTAGGTTTGTAACACTGATTTCTAAAACAACAGTTAACAATATCATTCACGTAATTTCCTCCCTCTTGAAAAAAGGTATTGCTCAGGAAGTCAGAGAGGCTGGAATGTTTTCAGTACAGCTAGACTCAACACAAGATATAAATGTTTTCGCTCATTGTTCAATTATTATTAGCTATGTTAATGATATGGTACATGAACGTCTTGTTGCTGTGGAACGTCTTGTTGCTGTGGTAATTGTTCAAAAATCAATGGTAAGGCTTTGTGTCACCTGGTCTGTGATGTTCTGGAAGTCATTGATATCGATGTTACAAATTGTGTAGGTAATTCAACTGATGGTGCCACCAACATGCAAGTACAATATAATGGATTCACCCCATGGCTAAGTACTAAAGCACCTGGCCAAATCCACGTATGGTGCTATGCACATGTACTAAATCTAGTAATGATGGATGTCACCAAAATGTCTGCAGCAGCAGTATCATTGTTTGGATTGCTAAATTCATGTGCTGTGTTTATTCGAGACTCATACCTTCAAATGAATGTATGGCGAGAAAAATGTCATGAAGAGAGAAAGAGATCCATTTCTGTAATTGGAGAAACACGATGGTGGTCCAAAAAATCAGCACTTACTAAATTGATTGGTTATAATGACCCAAGTTGAGCCATGTATGTTGATCTGATCCAAACAATGGCAGAGATATCAGATTCATCTTCAAATGATTTCAATTCAGATACAAGATTCAAGGCTGATATATATTTAGAGTCCCTAAAAAAATTCAATACAATATTAACAGCTCAGACATGTCTATTAATATTCAGCAAAACAACTCCCTTGTCTCTCTACCTGCAAACTCAAGGCTTGGATGTGCTACAAGCATATCGAATGGTAAATGAAACCACTGACAGTTTAAAAAGATATCGTTTGTAATTTGGGCAAATAACACAGAGAAATTGGACAGTGATGTTATCATTAAATCAAATTTCCAATGTGCCGAGTACCCAAAAAAAAGAGGTTACCCGGTGAGCTTGCAGCAGATGAACCTATACAGTTGGCATATCATAAATTCAGAGTAGAGGTTTACAATGTTGCATTCGACAAGATCGCCGCTAATCTGCAGAGCTGTTTTACAACACATGGTCAACTGTTTGCTGATTTAGCTTGTTTGGATCCCAAACATTTTCAGGACATCCTCCAGAACCTTCCTTCAAATGCTTTGGAACGGCTGAGCAGCTTAGTTGCAAAATTTGATTCAGCTGCATCCAAAGAACAACTGCAAAGGGAGTTGCTTGATTTTGCATCAAAATGGAACAGACTAAAAATGTATCTTGATGAAGAGTACATTGATGCCAACGTTGAAGACCAGGATGATGATGAAGATGTCCTTTATCATCTGACCTCTGAAGCTGAAGAACAACAGCAATCTAATGTAGGTCAGATTAGTGCAAAGTGCAGGACTTTATAGCAACATTATATTGTTAAATTGTATTGCATGTTGCTATAATGTATTGCTGCGTTACAACTTGTACAGTTTCGCTTATAGTTCACTTTTCAATGCATACAAGTTGATACTGACACTTTCCTCTTCCCAAGTGGCATGTGAAAAGTCTTTTTCCAAACTTAAGTATGTCCTGAACACACTTAGGCCTAGATTTGGAGTTCGGCGGTAAAAGGGCTGTTAACGCTCCGCGGGCTTTTTTCTGGCCGCACCATAAATTTAACTCTGGTATCGAGAGTTTAATCAAATGCTGCGTTAGGCTCCAAAAAAGGAGCGTAGAGCTTTTTTTCCGCAAATGCAACTCTCGATACCAGAGTTGCTTACGGACGCGGCCGGCCTCAAAAACGTGCTCGTGCACGATTCTCCCATAGGAAACAATGGGGCTGTTTGAGCTGAAAAAAAACCTAACACCTGCAAAAAAGCAGCGTTCAGCTCCTAACGCAGCCCCATTGTTTCCTATGGGGAAACACTTCCTACGTCTGCACCTAACACTCTAACATGTACCCCGAGTCTAAACACCCCTAACCTTACACTTATTAACCCCTAATCTGCCGCCCCTGCTATCGCTGACACCTGCATATTTTTTTAACCCCTAATCTGCCGCTCCGTAAACCGCCGCCACCTACGTTATCCCTATGTACCCCTAATCTGCTGCCCCTAACACCGCCGACCCCTATATTATATTTATTAACCCCTAATCTGCCCCCCTCAACGTTGCCGACACCTGCCTACACTTATTAACCCCTAATCTGCCGAGCGGACCTGAGCGCTACTATAATAAAGTTATTAACCCCTAATCCGCCTCACTAACCCTATCATAAATAGTATTAACCCCTAATCTGCCCTCCCTAACATCGCCGACACCTAACTTCAATTATTAACCCCTAATCTGCCGACCGGAGCTCACCGCTATTCTAATAAATGTATTAACCCCTAAAGCTAAGTCTAACCCTAACACTAACACCCCCCTAAATTAAATAAAATTTTTATCTAACGAAATAAATTAACTCTTATTAAATAAATGATTCCTATTTAAAGCTAAATACTTACCTGTAAAATAAACCCTAATATAGCTACAATATAAATAATAATTATATTGTAGCTATTTTAGGATTAATATTTATTTTACAGGCAACTTTGTAATTATTTTAACCAGGTACAATAGCTATTAAATAGTTAAGAACTATTTAATATTTACCTAGTTAAAATAATAACAAATTTACCTGTAAAATAAATCCTAACCTAAGATATAATTAAACCTAACACTACCCTATCAATAAAATAATTAAATAAACTACCTACAATTACCTACAATTAACCTAACACTACACTATCAATAAATTAATTAAACACAATTCCTACAAATAAATACAATTAAATAAACTAGCTAAAGTACAAAAAATAAAAAAGAACTAAGTTACAGAAAATAAAAAAATATTTACAAACATAATAAAAATATTACAACAATTTTAAACTAATTACACCTACTCTAAGCCCCCTAATAAAACAACAAAGCCCCCCAAAATAAAAAATTCCCTACCCTATTCTAAATTAAAAAAGTTACAAGCTCTTTTACCTTACCAGCCCTGAACAGGGCCCTTTGCGGGGCATGCCCCAAGAATTTCAGCTCTTTTGCCTGTAAAAGAATAAATACAATACCCCCCCCCCCCCAACATTACAACCCACCACCCACATACCCCTAATCTAACCCAAACCCCCCTTAAATAAACCTAACACTAAGCCCCTGAAGATCTTCCTACCTTGTCTTCACCATACCAGGTTCACCGATCCGTCCTGAAGAGCTCCTCCGATGTCCTGATCCAAGCCCAAGCGGGGGCTGAAGAGGTCCATGATCCGGTCAAAGTCTTCATCCAAGCGGGGCAGAAGAGGATCTTCCATCCGATTGAAGTCATCATCCAGGCGGCATCTTCTATGGTCTTCCATCCGGAGCGAAGCGGCAGGATCCTGAAGACCTCCAGCGCAGAACATCCATCCGGACCGACGACTGAACGACGAATGACTGTTCCTTTAAGGGACGTCATCCAAGATGGCGTCCCTCGAATTCCGATTGGCTGATAGGATTCTATCAGCCAATCGGAATTAAGGTAGGAATTTTCTGATTGGCTGATGGAATCAGCCAATCAGAATCAAGTTCAATCCGATTGGCTGATCCAATCAGCCAATCAGATTGAGCTCGCATTCTATTGGCTGTTCCGATCAGCCAATAGAATGCGAGCTCAATCTGATTGGCTGATTGGATCGGCCAATCGGATTGAACTAGATTCTGATTGGCTGATTCCATCAGCCAATCAGAAAATTCCTACCTTAATTCCGATTGGCTGATAGAATCCTATCAGCCAATCGGAATTCGAGGGACGCCATCTTGGATGACGTCCCTTAAAGGAACAGTCATTCGTCGTTCAGTCGTCGGTCCGGATGGATGTTCCGCGCTGGAGGTCTTCAGGATCCTGCCGCTTCGCTCCGGATGGAAGAAGATCGAAGATGCCGCTTGGAGAAGATGTTTGCCGGTCCGGATGTCCTCTTCTTGCCGGATAGGAGGAAGACTTTGGAGCCTCTTCTGGACCGGATTATGGATCGCCAACCCCCGCTTGGGTTGGATGAAGATCTTGGAGCCAGGACGGATCGGTGATACCTGGATGGTGAAGACAAGGTAGGAAGATCTTCAGGGGCTTAGTGTTAGGTTTATTTAAGGGGGGTTTGGGTTAGATTAGGGGTATGTGGGTGGTGGGTTGTAATGTTGGGGGGGGGGTATTGTATGTTTTTTTTTACAGGCAAAAGAGCTGAAATTCTTGGGGCATGCCCCGCAAAGGGCCCTGTTCAGGGCTGGTAAGGTAAAAGAGCTTGTAACTTTTTTAATTTAGAATAGGGTAGGGAATTTTTTATTTTGGGGGGCTTTGTTATTTTATTAGGGGGCTTAGAGTAGGTGTAATTAGTTTAAAATTGTTGTAATATTTTTCTTATGTTTGTAAATATTTTTTTATTTTTTGTAACTTAGTTCTTTTTTATTTTTTGTACTTTAGATAGTTTATTTAATTGTATTTATTTGTAGGAATTGTGTTTAATTAATTTATTGATAGTGTAGTGTTAGGTTAATTGTAGGTAATTGTAGGTAGTTTATTTAATTATTTTATTGATAGGGTAGTGTTAGGTTTAATTATATCTTAGGTTAGGATTTATTTTACAGGTAAATTTGTTATTATTTTAACTAGGTAACTATTAAATAGTTCTTAACTATTTAATAGTTATTGTACCTGGTTAAAATAATTACAAAGTTGCCTGTAAAATAAATATTAATCCTAAAATAGCTATAATATAATTATAATTTATATTGTAGCTATATTAGGATTTATTTTACAGGTAAGTATTTAGCTTTAAATAGGAATAATTTATTTAATAAGAGTTAATTTATTTCGTTAGATGTAAATTATATTTAACTTAGGGGGGTGTTAGTGTTAGGGTTAGACTTAGCTTTAGGGGTTAATACATTTATTAGAATAGCGGTGAGGTCCGCTCGGCAGATTAGGGGTTAATAATTGAAGGTAGGTGTTGGCGATGTTAGGGAGGGCAGATTAGGGGTTAATACTATTTATGATAGGGTTAGTGATGCGGATTAGGGGTTAATAACTTTATTATAGTAGCGCTCAGGTCCGCTCGGCAGATTAGGGGTTAATAAGTGTAGGCAGGTGTCGGCGACGTTGAGGGGGGCAGATTAGGGGTTAATAAATATAATATAGGGGTCGGCGGTGTTAGGGGTAGCAGATTAGGGGTACATAGGGATAACGTAGGTGGCGGCGCTTTGCGGTCGGAAGATTAGGGGTTAATTATTTTAAGTAGCTGGCGGCGACGTTGTGGGGGGCAGGTTAGGGGTTAATAAATGTAATACAGGGGTCGGCGGGGTTAGGGGCAGCAGATTAGGGGTACATAAGTATAACGTAGGTGGCGGTCGGCAGATTAGGGGTTAAAAATTTTAATCGAGTGGCGGCGATGTGGGGGGAGCTCGGTTTAGGGGTACATAGGTAGTTTATGGGTGTTAGTGTACTTTAGGGTACAGTAGTTAAGGGCTTTATGAACCAGCGTTAGCCAGAAAGCTCTTAACTCCTGCTATTTTCAGGCGGCTGGAATCTTGTCGTTAGAGCTCTAACGCTCACTTCAGAAACGACTCTAAATACCAGCGTTAGAAAGATCCCATTGAAAAGATAGGCTACGCAAATGGCGTAGGGGGATCTGCGGTATGGAAAAGTCGTGGCTGAAAAGTGAGCGTTAGACCCTTTAATCACTGACTCCAAATACCAGCGGGCGGCCAAAACCAGCGTTAGGAGCCTCTAACGCTGGTTTTGACGGCTACCGCCGAACTCCAAATCTAGGCCTTAGAAATTCCCTTTCACAGCAACATTTAGAGGCCTTTATGCTGATGTCATCAGAAAAAGGTGCTTTGAATTAGTGATGTCGCAAACCTAAAATTTTGCGTTCGTGAACAGCGAACGCGAACTTCCACATAAATTTGCGAACGGGCGAACCGCCATTGACTTCAATAGGCAGGCGAATTTTAAAACCCACAGGGACTCTTTCTGGCCACAACAGTGATGTAAAAGTTGTTTCAAGGGGACTAACACCTGGACTGTGGTATGCCGGAGGGGGATCCATGGCAAAACTCCCATGGAAAATTACATAGTTGATGCAGAGTCTGTTTTTAATCCATAAAGGGCATAAATCACCTAAGTTTTTTTTATTTTAAATTTACACTACTGTTACAACAGATATGAGTGGTGGCACTAGTTGGCAAGTGGCCTGGCACACACGCTGGCAGGCAGGCAACTGCAATTAGATTACACTAGCAGACTGATGTTTCACAGTCAAAAAAGTTTTTTTTTTAAAAATGTACACTACTGTTACAACAGATATGAGTGGTGGCACTAGTTGGCAAGTGGGCCTGGCACACACGCTGGCAGGCAGGCGACTGCAATTAGATTACACTAGCAGACTGATGTTTCACAGTCAAAAAAGTTTTTTTTTAAAAAAATTACACTACTGTTACAACAGATATGAGTGGTTGCACTAGTTGGCAAGTGGGCCTGGCACACACGCTGGCAGGCAGGCAACTGCTATTAGATTACACTAGCAGACTGATGTTTCACAGTCAAAAAAGTTTTTTTTTTAAATTTACACTACTGTTACAACAGATATGAGTGGTGGAACTAGTTGGCAAGTGGGCCTGGCACACACGCTGGCAGGCAGGCAACTGCAATTCGATTACACTAGCAAACTGATGTTTCACAGTCAAAAAAGTTTTTTTAAAAAAAAATTACACTACTGTTACAACAGATATGAGAGGTGGCACTAGTTGGCAAGTGGGACTGGCACACACGCTGGCAGGCAGGCAACTGCAATTCGATTACACTAGCAGACTGATGTTTCACAGTCAAAAAAGTTTTTTTTTTTTAAATTTACACTACTGTTACAACAGATATGAGTGGTGGCACTAGTTGGCAAGTGGGCCTGGCACACACGCTGGCAGGCAGGCAACTGCAATTAGATTACACTAGCAGACTGATGTTTCACAGTCAAAAAGGTTTTTTGTTTTTAAATTTGCACTACTGTTACAACAGATATGAGTGGTGGCACTAGTTGGCAAATGGGCCTGGCACACACGCTGGCAGGCAGGCAACTGCAATTAGATTACACTAGCAGACTGATGTTTCACAGTCAAAAAAGTTTTTTTTTAAATAATTTACACTAATGTTACAACAGATATGAATGGTGGCACTAGTTGGCAAGTGGGCCTGGCACACACGCTAGCAGGCAGGCAACTGCAATTAGATTACACTAGCAGACTGATGTTTCACAGGCAAAATTACACAGGCAAAAAAAAAAAAGATGTTCTAGCCCTAAAAAGGGCTTTTTGGGGTGCTGTCCATACAGCAGAGATCAGATGAGTCCTTCAGGACTGTAGTGGACACTGAATACACTAGCCTAGCTATCAATTTCCCTATAAAATCAGCAGCAGCTACACTGTCCCTCCTCTCACTAAGAATGCAGGATCAGAATGAATCTAAAATGGCTGCTGTCCAGGAGCTGGGAGGGTCTGGGAGGGAGTGTCTGCTGCTGATTGGCTGAAATGTGTCTGCAGACTGTGAGATACAGGGTCAAAGTTTACTCAATGATGATGAATACGGGGCGGATTGAACATCACATATGTTCGTCCGCCGCGGCGAACAAGCTATGTTCGCCGGGAACTATTCGCCGACGAACTATTCACGACTTCACTAGCTTTGATGTCACTAAGCAATGAGACACTTATTAATGTTTTGTCTTCCAAAAGCCGCTTGTTGCAAGGTTTTTTACTTGATTAAAGCAGGACAGTAAAATCAAACTTTCATGAAACTGTGAATTTTTGTTTTCTTATAATTTACATTTACATTTCTGCACTTTGTAGTTATCTGTGTATCAGATAGTTTGATATTATTTAAAGAATGGAGGACTATTTATGTGTTCAGTATCTCTAAAGTGCTGTTTCTGGCAAGAAGCATGTAAGATGTCTGTTTGTTAAAATTGCTGCTGTGCCTCTTTTGTTTTTTTTTACATATTCTAATAAAGTATTGATATTTTACATTAATATCCCTATGTTAGGATGCATAATTTTGTGGCCCCATTTTACAAACATTGCACTGTTAAATGAATTATCCATTATGTTCCCCAGCATATTCTTCACAAAGTTTACATACATTATACAAAAAAAAAAAAACATATTGGGAGGAGTATCCAAATTAACCACTGTGAAAAATCTGGCAAATGCATTTTATGGCCACGGCAATCAATTGGTTAACAATATGTAGGAGCCATAATTATGATCAGTCTGATGTAGTATATGCAGGATAAATAGCGATGCAGGATGCTATGCATACTTTCTGGCTTCTGTTGCGGCATATATCTGGCATATTTTCTAATCTCTAACATTACAATAAGAGTACCAAAAATGGGTTACTACATTAAAAGCTCAATATAATTATGTATTCAAAGGAAATATTAACATGAGAATAACAGTTGTAATTTTTAAATTATATTAGTTGTTCAAATATTGTCCATAAAGCAAAAGGCACCACCATGTTATAACCTAGGTTTCCTTCACTGCTAAGGCCAATTACTAGAGTCACTCGAGTGTGCTTCCGATGACTGTGGAATTTAACAGTGTTAATTCCACCTTTAACCGGAGTTGGAAACAGCACAGTTATCTGCATTAAAGGGACATTCCAGCCAAAATAGAAGCATTTTTGCAATATCCATGGATTAGCAAAACCTCTTCTAAAATAAGCTATAGCTCTTTTACGAGTGTATTTAAGTATGCTCCATGCACCTGCATTTTACACACAGCACTTGCTTAGAGAGCCTTAGGTGCTTGTATTATTTTAATTACTCAATTTGCTAATTGCTGACATAATACAAGCCCCACTGGTGCTCTGAGCAGCTGCAGTATTTAAAATGCTTATGCACTGAGGATATCTAGCTATGCTTAACATCCACATTCAGAGAAAAATGCTAACATTTAAACTGTGATAACTTTTACTAGAAGCATTTTTGCCAATTTATGTATAATGTTTCTATGCGCAGACGTAATTCATCTATGTACATTACCATTTTGGCTGGAATGTCCCTTTAAATTACAGTAAAAGGGGGAAAAAAATACCAAAACTATATTGCAATGTTTTTTTTTGCAACATACAATTTAACATTTTACAATATAATCTCAAAGTGTTTATTAAAGGGTAAGTTAAGGGTTGGATTCTCTTGATGACTGGTAAAATGAATTTTCCTGTGGGGCTTCAGAGAGAATTTATGCTTAGAGAAAGATACCAGAGAATCTGAGATCTTCTCACAGATCCCTAATTCTGTGTGATGCCCTGAACTGAGGTTCTAACACCCTGGTTGATAATCACTGCTCTAATCTATTCCTGCATTATATAAATATATTTGGTAATGTTAATGAGTTACTAGTATGTTAATATAATTCAGAGACAAGGATTCTGCTAAAGCTGTTATCTGAAGCGCTAAGCTAATCAATTAACTATTATTCTGACATCATTCGAACACCTCTTCTGCTGATAAATGTTCGTCACTTACCAGATGCACCTGTACACGGTACACCATCTGCTTTTTGTCTTGCCTGCATTTCAAATTTTATTTGCAAATTACTATATGGCTGATCCTATAAACATTCAAAAATAATATGAACTTCAAATGCATCATCACATACATTATTCTTAAAAAATGTGGGTATTTTCACATTTTTTTAAACAAATGTAATATTCAAATTCAAAATAATATTTCTAGTCTACAACTGAGTTTTAAAAATGTATTTATTTTCAAATGTCTATATTCAATCTATTATGAACACTCAAATTCAAAAGTGACAATCGAAAACTGAAAATAGCACTTGATTATAGAATTTTTAACAATATTCGTTCTTATCAACATTCGATTATGTATATCGAATTTCTACAATAACAATGGTTCTAACATTCAAATATAAACACATTCGCCCATCCCTAACTGTCATTGTGTGAACAAAATATTTTTTTGGCTATAACAGAAAAGATGAGATAAACTGTAAATTAGGGAGAGATATTTAACAGCAGTGCATTTCAATACAACTAGAATAATTTTTGCTACAGAGATGTATTTGCAAAACATGTTTCTTTTAACAGTTAGCAGCGCGGGTACTATGTGAGGCAACATGTAATTTGGGTGTTGGTGATAGAAGGGAGCTTCCGGTGCAGGGCGGAGCATACAGATGGAGTGAAGGTGGTGTAGTGCTCAGCGCACTGCAACAAACATCTACTCTTTGATGCGCATTAACCATGGCCGGACACCAGAACAGCCCAGACCCAGAAGTGGGAGGAAGTGCAACGGAAGCCCTATAGCAGCGACAGCTTTGTGGCTGAAACAGCTCTATTTGATACGCTGAGAGCAGGTACAAGCAGGATCTCTTTCTGCTAACACTTGTTGTACCAGCTATTAGAGACCACAACAGAATTGAATCAACGCCAACAGGATACTCGGCTGGTCTTCTCCTTTTTTCTCGTGGGTCCCTTGATACAGATACACAGTCAGCGTGTGACGCCACTAACCTGTGGCGGGGCGCAGTTACCTGCAGGGGAAAGCAACAGAGTGAGCAAGAAGACCGCAGTGAGAACGGTCTTGTTTCCTTCCCTTTCTATTACAGCATTAACCCTATGCCACTAACAAGCAAATCAAGCACATAGACTGTGACTGAAACTTTTTAATAAACGCCTAATGCTTTTGACTTGCTTGCAACTGTTTTAACACACTATAACAAACTATATCTACTTTACTGGACTCACGCCTGCTTTTTGTATGACTGTAACTCATCCATTACTAAAGAGCTGTGGCAGTAATTAGAGCTGAACTATACAGACTTAAATTGCTGCATATTAAATTAAGTCAAACCTTATACCAGACTGATGGCACTAAATAATCTATAAGTTCATCTCTTGAGCCTAATTCTGGATTCAAGGACCTAGAATTAGAACCAACTCTGATAAGAGAGAAAATACCAACTGCTTTATATAAAACAGTGGATAATTGATAAACTCCCAGCCCTAGAACCACCCTACAATACAGCCCACTGTGTTCTCCCATAACCTTAAGGATAGGAGTCGAATTGGACTAATTTATAACAAACCAGTGGATATAGAAAGACCTAGAATAACAGGTCACACAACCCCCGACAGGGAGAGAGAAGGAAAGGAAGGAAACCACCTGGAGCCACATAGTGGCTATGATCTAAGTAACCTGTACCAGGGGATCCCAATCCAAGGGATTATTTTGAGTCACTAAAGACCATCCCGAAACTGGCCCTCCCATAACCCAACGGGTAGGAGACCGCAAAGGCCAAAATATGCTTATTTAAAGCTAACAATAGCTGGACTAACTACCACAAATAAAGGACGCTAATACTTAGAAAAACAAAACAAACAATACATTGGACATAAAATTCAACGAAAGAACAGCACTCCATGAGATAGAACAGAAGCTGGAAAAAAACCTTCCATGCATGTTCATTTTTATAATAACTCCTCAGGGTGCACAGTCTTTTAGCACATTATGCCCCTTCACAGAGAAAAAATATCCTGAAGCATATCAGTCTGACCCTGCCCAATGACAGTCCAGCGCCGAAATACCAGGCAATTCTTCTCTGAACAAGGGAAGCAACAACCCCAGACGATTGTTTCGGCCTTCTATGGGCCTCGTCAGTGAGGTGCAGTTGTATCTCTCTAAGGGCAAGTGTGCATGGAGTCCACATCTGGTTTCCCCATTACTCTTAGGGTGACCCAAGAGCATTTACATAATAATATGCATTATTATTGGACATAGCATACAATTGTATTATATACTGTATATTCCTATGTAAAATCTATAGGGACTAGTTTACATAAAAGGGAACTACATAATATAAAGTAAGTTCCTACACCCTTGATATTAAGGTCTTAGATTTTTAAACTATAAAACTTAAATGGAATAGTCCTATAATAACTGAGAAATAATTCTAATTGCTTTGATATTGTACTATTTTAGATCAACATTGATAGAGCTGGATGTAGAATTTTTTTAAATATTGACTCTTCAGTAGTATAAAAAGAAGAGAAAGGGATAACTCTCTGGCTTTGGCTGGTGTGGCAATAGGCACTAGTCACGTTTTTTTTTTTTTTTTTTTTTCCCTTTACACTTGTTATTGAGCACCTCATATGTTATGACTAAGTCACTGAATCTGAACACACCCGAACACATAAACTCAATTTAATTTGATAAAGCACAAATCAGAATATCAATTATAATTCTTATAATAATTTACACATACAAAAAACACACACTCTTCCTGAATGGAAAAATATATGGCACCTGTGAAAAGTAATTCACCAGCCATGGCGCCAAAAACCAGAGAGAAAAAAAAATGTTAAACAAACAGAGATAAATCTAGACCAACTCCAAGAGCAGTCTGATATAAATCTTACTAATGTTGGAATTGCTGATATAGTGACACAAATAACCAAAGCTATCTCAACCCAACTAGAATCTCTTAAAATAGAGATTAAGCAAGAGATCAACACACTGACAAATGAAATTAGACAATTCACCATAAGGATGAATGAGTTAGAAACCCGGGTCTCTGACTTAGAAGACAGGATTTGTCATCTTGAACACACTGACTCACAACACATTAAAGCTTCACTAAATTTTCAAAAAGACTGTAAGACCTGGAGGATCACTCCAGGCGAAATAACATAAGAATTATTGGGGTACCAGAGACCACAGAATACCAAAACTTAATGTATTTTATTACAGACACCCTCCCAAACTTACTTAACATAACAACATCCACTCACCCTATTCAAGTAGAGAGGGTTCATAGAATAGGCCCTATACGGAAAAACTCAAATGGAACAATTAGACCAAGGCCAGTTATAGCTTGGTTCTGAACTTTCATCTTAGGATTTGCAATGAAATGGGGGATTGGTAGGAGTTAGTAAATGATAGATATTGTACCTATTATATAAATCAAAAAGGGTATGTAATATACCAGTACTTTGTAGTTACTTATAACAGTTAAGATACGTATCTATTGTGGATTCTTAGAGAACAGAGCTAAACAACTAGGAATACTAATTGTACAAAGAGATACATTTAGGATTGATAGAAAAGAATACCACAGAATTAATAAATTCTCTAACTCCAATTATTCATGTAGATGTAGGATTACTCTATCTATTAAAATGTTCCATATCATTCATACTTTAAATCTTTATTCTTACAACTAGGAACAAACATTCACACAGTAGTAGCCTGAAAGAGTTAAAAACACTTAAACCCAGTCAAATAGGATTAATATGATAAGCAATAATGTGTATATTTATCCTGATGCCCACAACAAAATAATGTAAGATAAGCTAAGCCCTTACAATCCGAGGGCTGAATTACTTTTAAGTTTTATATATTAAGGTAAATAGTAGGCACCAGGAATCAACAAACATTCATAAAGACAATGGTTCTTTTTTAACTTGGGTAAGCAGTTTAAAAAGCGACAGACAGGAGAGAACTAGCTTCTCCTGCTGGACCCCTGACGCGCGTTTCACAGAACGCTTCCTCAGAGAACAATGTTTGTTCCTAGTTGTAAGAATAAAGATTTAAAGTATGAATGATATGGAACATTTTAATAGATAGAGTAATCCTACATCTACATGAATAATTGGAGTTAGAGAATTTATTACTTCTGTGGTATTCTTTTCTATCAATCCTAAAGTTATCTTAGGAGCTATAGGAGGAACATTCCCTTAAGGATACAGCAAGAAAAAATGTATCTATTTCAAGATTTCTCGGTGGAAACTTCCACCGAGAGAAGGGAAATGTCCCCCTATTGCGCCAGGTTAATTGAAGCTAAAATTAATGCCAGACTGGTATACCCAGCAAAATCAATTGTAACAAAAAACGGAGATATAACAGTTTTAAAAAATGTCCAAGAAGACCAAGATTTTTGTAAAAATATGGGTTTAGAGTAAACCTATATTTCTTTTATTTTGTTTTGGCTGATCCAAAAGAATAGAGCGTTATTATTTTAAATCTGTTCACAATGATTTTGACCTGTGATCTGTTTTTTTTTTTTTGTCTTTCTTTGCTTCCTTTATACATTTTGGTACACTACAGACTATATGGATTAGGGATATAGGTATGATGCCCTAGAAGAATATATTTTATTTGAAATGTACTTTTTAGATTATGTATATTTTCTTCTGCTTCTGTCTAATAGACCATGGGGCCTAGTTATCAAGCCGTCAACCTCAAATACGCTGGAATTCCGCAACGTATTTGTGGCGAGGCTGATTTGCCTTAGTTATGAAAGGCTAGAGACCGGCAAAAGTAGAATTTTGTGACGTAAACTTCGATCCGCCGGACTCAGTCTGACACAGATCGATTCTTACGTCACTCCAGATGTTCCGCACACAAGTGCGGCACAAACTGACTACTTTTGCTAGTTATCAAAAAACTAGCAGGTACGCTCGGCACTTTTCCGGCCCAGTGTACCAGGTTTTCAAACCGCCACCCTGGAGGCAGCGGATCGCATAAGAATCAATGGGAGTTTGACCATAGCGAAAGTACAAGTTCGCTGCTGCCAGACATCCCATTGATTCCTATGGGGATGTCTGCACCTAACACCCTAACATGTACCCCGAGTCTAAACACCACTAATCTGTCCCCCCTACACCACCGCAACTAAATAAAGTTATTAACCCCTAAACCGCCGCTCCCGAAGCCCACCGCAAGCTACTCTATACATATTAACCCCTAAACCGCCACTCCCGGAGCCCACTGCAACTATAATATATGTATTAACCCCTAAACCGCCGCTCCCGGAGCCCACCGCAACTATAATATATGTATTAACCTCTAAACCGCCGCTCCTGGACCATGCCGCAACCTATATTAAATTTATTAACCCCTAATCTGCCCCCCTACACCGTCGCCACCTATAATACATTTATTAACCCCTATCCTGCCCCCACTACACCGCCGCCACTGAAATAAATTTATTAACCCCTAAACCTAAGTCTAACACTAACCCTAACACCCCCCTAACTTAAATATTAATATAAATCTAAATAATATTTCTATTATGAACTAAATTAATCCTATTTAAAACTAAATACTTACCTTTAAAATAAACCCTAATATAGCTACAATATAAATAATAATTATATTGTAGCTATCTTAGGATTTATTTTTATTTTACAGGCATCTTTCAATTTATTTTAACTAGGTACAATAGCTATTAAATAGTTATTAACTATTTAATAGCTTACCTAGCTAAAATAAAGAGAAATTTACCTGTAAAATAAAAACTAACCTAAGTTACAATTACACCTAACACTACACTATACTTTAATAAATTATTCCTATTTAAAACTAAATACTTACCTGTAAAATAAACCCTAAGATAGCTACAATGTAATTAATAATTACATTGTAGCCATTTTAGGAATCATATTTATTTTACAGGTAACTTTGTATTTATTTTAGCTAGTTAGAATAGTTATTAAATAGTTATTAACTATTTAATAACTACCTAGCTAAAAGAAATACAAAATTACCTGTAAAATAAATCCTAACCTAAGTTACAATTAAACCTAACACTACACTATCATTAAATAAATTAAATAAATTAACTACAAATAACTACAATTAAATACAATTACATAAACTAACTAAAGTACAAAAAAAAAGCTAAAAATAGGTTACAAACATTTAAAAAATATTACAACAATTTTAAGCTACTTACACCTAATCTAAGCCCCCTAATAAAATAACAAACCCCCCAAATAAAAAAAATGCCCTACCCTATTCTAAATTAAAAAAAGTTCAAAGCTCTTTTACCTTACCAGCCCTTAAAAGGACCATTTGTGGGGCATGCCCCAAAGAATTCAGCTCTTTTGCCTGTAAAAGAAAAATACAACCCCCCCAACATTAAAACCCACCACCCACATACCCCTAATCTAACCAAAAACCCCCTTAAAATAACCTAACACTAATCCCCTGAAGATCATCCTACCTTGAGTCGTCTTCACTCAGTCGAGCAGCGATGGAACAGAAGAGGAGACCCGGAGCGGCAGAAGTTATCCTCCAAGTGGCGCTGAAGAAATCTTCCATCCGATGAAATGATCCTCCAAGCGGCGCTGAAGAAGTCTTCCATCCGGGCGATGTCATCTTCCAAGAGGCGCTGAAGAAGTCTTCTATCCAGGCGATGTCAACTTCCAAGCGGGGTCTTCAATCTTCATCCCGCCGACGCGGAACATCCTTCTTTCCCGACGGACTACCGACGAATGAAGGCTCCTTTAAGGGACGTCATCCAAGATGGCGTCCCTTCAATTCCGATTGGCTGATAGGATTCTATCAGCCAATCGGAATTAAGGTAGGAAAAATCTGATTGGCTGATTGAATCAGCCAATCAGATTCAAGTTCAATCCGATTGGCTGATCCAATCAGCCAATCAGATTGAGCTCGCATTCTATTGGCTGATCGGAACAGCCAAAAAACAGTTAGCAGCGCTGTGATCATTTTTTATTTGCATGTGGCAATAGGCTGGACACTTATGAGTTACACATGCTGCAGGGTGTGCAGGGAGGAACATGAATATTGCTGTCCAGGGTCACTACTTATGTGCGGTCCAATTGCTCAGTGTATGTTACCCTCTGCACACCATGCAGCATGTGTAACTGATAAGTGTCCAGGAAAACCTAGTTGAGATGGCAACCCTAACCTCGTGCATGATCCAGAATTCCATTCATATGACACTTTACCAGTGCCTGTGAGAGTGTGCATGTAAAATGTCTGCTGTTAAAGGGATATTCCAGCCAAAATTGGAAACCACATGGGTGCATTTCGGTATTGAACAGAAGCAATTTTGTAATATACATGCATTAGCAAAAATGCTTCTAATAAAAGCTATAGCTGTTTCAAAAGTGTATTTAAGTATGCACCATGTACCAGCATTTTAAACACAACACTTGCTCAGAGAGCGTAAGGTGCTTACCATCTGGTAATGACTCAATCTGTTAATTGCTGACATGATACAGCCCCACTGGTGCTCTGAGCAGCTGCAGTATTTATAATGCTGGTGCACTGACAGTATCTAGCTATGCTTCACATGCACGTGCAGAGAAAAATGTTAACACTAAAACAGTGATAACTTTTACTAGAAGCATTTTTGCCAATACTTGTATATTGCAATTATGTTTCTATTCAAATATGTAATAAATCTATGTGCAGTTAAATTTTGACTGGAATGTCCCTTTAACTGCACACTTGTGTACTAGGTTGGTGATAACTTGTCAAAAATGGGTTTATATTGCAACAATGTTTCCAAACAAAAAGCTCTGCTGACTTTTATGTTTAAATTATTGAATATTGACATTACAACTTTGTTTTTGCCAATTTTTATTAAAGGGATAAGAACACATGTTTTTTCTTTCATGATTCAGACAGAGAATGCCATTTTAAGCAACTTTCTAATTTACTCATATTATCAATTTGGTATCTTTTTAGAAAAAGTAGAAATGTAAAGCTTACGAGCCGGCCCATCTTTTGTTAAAGGGATGGTAAACTCTTCCATATAACTTTTTAAAAAATGAATGCTCATGCCATATTTGTTATAAAACCCTCTTCTTTTTTTATTACTTCTTTTAAATACATTCTTTTTATTCATCTAATATCTTATAGACTAGTCCTAAAGCCCGTTCACACGGGCCATTTTTTGCAGGGTACAGCGGTCCCACCCCTTGCACTCTCTCCCTCCCCCTCTCTTTTGCTCTCTCTCTCTCCCCCCTCTCTTTTGCGCTTTCTCTCCCCCCTCTCTTTTGAGCTCTCTCCCCCCCTCTCTTTTGAGCTCTCTCTCTCCCCCCTCTCTTTTGCGCTCTCTCTCCCCCCTCTTTTGCGCTCTCTCTCTCCCCCCCCTTTTGCACTCTCTCTCTCCCCCTCTCTCTCTCTCCCTCTCTCTCTCTCTCTCTCCCTCCCCCTCTCTCTCTCTCCCTCCCCCCTCTCTCTCGCTCCCTCCCTCCTCTCTCTCGCTCCCTCCCCCTTCTCTCTCTATCCTCCCCCCTCTCTCTCCCCCCTCTCTCTTTCTCCCCCCCCTCTCTCTCTCTCTCCCCCTCTCTCTCTTTCCCCCCTCTCTCTTTCTCCCCTCTTTTGATCTCTCTCTCCCCTTTCTTTTGCTCTCCCTCCCCCTCTCTTTTGCTGTTTCTCTCCCTCTCTTTTGCTCTCTTTATATCTTTTTGTAATTACTTTTTTTTTTTACATTTTACTTACAAATTTTATTACCAATGATTCTATAAATGTGTACAGCAGTCCTGCCTGCTATACACATCACTAGGATCATACCTGCACTTTCATTATTTTATATTTCCCCTTTCCCTCTTCACATTTTGAGTTTCATATACTAAAGTGATGTGTACTGCAGTCCTGCCTGCTATACACATCACTGTCATCATACCTGCGTTTTCATGAGAAAACAACGCTTTCTATGTTCTAACTTTTTTCCTTCATGAGATTGACGTGTACAGCAGTCCCGCCCACTGTACACGTCAATAGGATCCGAGCCGCGCGTTCAGACACTTGAATGCTTCCTTCCTCCTTTTTTTTTTATCTTCAGTTGATTGACGTGTACAGCAGTCTCGCCCGCTGTACACGTCACAAGGAAGAACGTGTTCAACTAGTGGATGCTTTTACTCACTTCTCCTCCAATCTGATTGCTCCTTCAAGAAGATTGACGTGTACATCAGTCCCGCCCACTGTACACGTCACTGTTATGTGTGTAGCTTTTTTTTTTATAGCATAATAGCAGTGAAACCTTTATCATTCAATCATGTGCTCTGTTTTTTATTATCTAAGCACATACCTCCAATCAGCTCTTGTCTAAAATGACTTAAACTTTTATGACCAACTAAACACCTGTTACTACACAGGAGCGATCAAGCTCCCCTAGTAACAGGTTTTCACAAGCCCCGTTATATTTCTATCCGATCTGCTAAGTGAACAGATGATTAGAAGATTCTCTGTTTACTTGCAGAACGTGTATTCTACTGACTTATACCTAAAGAACATTACATAAGCAATAAAGTCAAGTAAGTTGAATCAGCACATCATCACACACACATATACAGGTGGCCCTCGGTTTATGCCGGTTCAATTTGCGCCGTTTCAGATTAACAACCTTTTTTTTCAGTCATGTGACTGCTATTGAAAAGCATTGGAAAGCAGTGCACTAATTAAAATAGCCAGTATGTGGAGCTGTCCGCTTGTGTTGCAGCAAAGTTATGTTAGCTTAGCAGACTGAAACTGATCTGTGTACACAGAGCAGAACAGACCTATCAAGCAACAAGATCTAGCAGCCACTTTCCATATATCTTCCTGTCCAGCTGCTTGAGGTGAGGGTGCCTAACTGCCTATTAATCACTGCAGATTGAAATGCATAGAATAGGTGCAGTCCCAATATTATCGAACATGCTAACAATGCAGAGAACTGTTTGCAGAAAAATGCAAGTAAAAAAACGTTTTTGTTCATTAAACTTAGTTTGATGATGATATAATTGTTGTGTAATTATTTTATTAAGTGCTGTTTAGCAAATGTTTTTGTTCATTAAACTTAGTTTGATGATGATACAATCTATATTATTAGGTTTATAATGCTGTTTAGCATTTAAAGTCTTCATTTCAAAGCTTTAAATATAATGTATTAGATGTTACTTATGACAATTTTGAGAGGGGCCTGGAACCTAACTCCCTCACTTCCCATTGACTTACATTATAAACTGGGTTTCAATTTACAACGATTTTGATTAACAACCATTCCTTCTGGAACCTAACCCCGGCGTAAACTGAGGGCTACCTGTGTGTGTGTATATATATATATATATATACAGGGAGTGCAGAATTATTAGGCAAGTTGTATTTTTGAGGATTAATTTTATTATTGAACAACAACCATGTTCTCAATGAACCCAAAAAACTCATTAATATCAAAGCTGAATAGTTTTGGAAGTAGTTTTTAGTTTGTTTTTAGTTATAGCTATTTTAGGGGGATATCTGTGTGTGCAGGTGACTATTACTGTGCATAATTATAAGGCAACTTAACAAAAAACAAATATATACCCATTTCAATTATTTATTTTTACCAGTGAAACCAATATAACATCTCAACATTCACAAATATACATTTCTGACATTCAAAAACAAAACAAAAACAAATCAGTGACCAATATAGCCACCTTTCTTTGCAAGGACACTCAAAAGCCTGCCATCCATGGATTCTGTCAGTGTTTTGATCTGTTCACCATCAACATTGCGTGCAGCAGCAACCACAGCCTCCCAGACACTGTTCAGAGAGGTGTACTGTTTTCCCTCCTTGTAAATCTCACATTTGATGATGGACCACAGGTTCTCAATGGGGTTCAGATCAGGTGAAAAAGGCGGCCATGTCATTAGATTTTCTTCTTTTATACCCTTTCTTGCCAGCCACGCTGTGGAGTACTTGGACGCGTGTGATGGAGCATTGTCCTGCATGAAAATCATGTTTTTCTTGAAGGATGCAGACTTCTTCCTGTACCACTGCTTGAAGAAGGTGTCTTCCAGAAACTGGGAGTTGAGCTTGACTCCATCCTCAACCCGAAAAGGCCCCACAAGCTCATCTTTGATGATACCAGCCCAAACCAGTACTCCACCTCCACCTTGCTGGCGTCTGAGTCGGACTGGAGCTCTCTGCCCTTTACCAATCCAGCCATGGGCCCATCCATCTGGCCCATCAAGACTCACTCTCATTTCATCAGTCCATAAAACCTTAGAAAAATCAGTCTTGAGATATTTCTTGGCCCAGTCTTGACGTTTCAGCTTGTGTGTCTTGTTCAGTGGTGGTCGTCTTTCAGCCTTTCTTACCTTGGCCATGTCTCTGAGTATTGCACACCTTGTGCTTTTGGGCACTCCAGTGATGTTGCAGCTCTGAAATATGGCCAAACTGGTGGCAAGTGGCATCTTGGCAGCTGCACGCTTGACTTTTCTCAGTTCATGGGCAGTTATTTTGCGCCTTGGTTTTTCCACACGCTTCTTGCGACCCTGTTGACTATTTTGAATGAAACGCTTGATTGTTCGATAATCACGCTTCAGAAGCTTTGCAATTTTAAGAGTGCTGCATCCCTCTGCAAGATATCTCACTATTTTTCACTTTTCTGAGCCTGTCAAGTCTTCTTTTGACCCATTTTGCCAAAGGAAAGGAAGTTGCCTAATAATTATGCACACCTGATATAGGGTGTTGATGTCATTAGACCACACTCCTTCTCATTACAGAGATGCACACCACCTAATATGCTTAATTGGTAGTAGGCTTTCGAGCCTATACAGCTTGGAGTAAGACAACATGCATAAAGAGGATGATGTGGTCAAAATACTAATTTGCCTAATAATTCTGCACTCCCTGTATATATATATATATATATATATATATATATATATATATATATATATATATATATATATATATATATATAGATATATATATATATATATATATATATATATATATATATATATATATATAATTTTTACAATATGAAAGCAAGTAAAATTGTCATCTGTTCACTTAGCAGACCGGATAGAAATATAAGGGGCTTGTGAAAACCTGTTACTAGGGGAGCTTGATCTCTCCTGTGTAGTAACAGGTGTTTAGTTGGTCCTAAAAGCTCAAGTCATTTTAGACAAGAGCTGATGTGCTTAGATAATAAAAAGCAGAGCACACAATTGAATGATAAAGGTTCCACTGCTATTATGCTATAAAAAAAAGCTACACACATAACAGTGACGTGTACAGCGGGCGGGACTGCTGTACACGTCAATCTAATGAAGGAAAAAAAGTTAGAACATAGAAAGCGTTGTTTTGTCATGAAAACGCAGGTATGATGACAGTGATGTGTATAGCAGGCAGGACTGCAGTACACATCACTTTAGTATATGAGACTCAAAATGTGAAGAGGGAAAAGGGAAATATAAAATAGTGAAAGTGCAGGTATGATGACAGTGATGTATATAGCGGGCAGGACTGCTGTACACATCACATTACTATTTGAAAGGACAAGTTTCAAGAGGAATAGAGGTAATACAATTAGGGAAATAGCTATACTAGTAATTGCACAGCAGGTGGCACTGCTGTACATGTTTATAAAGTGTTGAGAAGCCAATGAAGTGATTGACAGGAATTGTAGTATACAAAAATGAATATATAATAATGTAAAAAATAAAAATTAAAAAAAATATGCAAATTGCTTATAAAACATGAAATAAATATTTTGCAAATTTCATTAATAATAAAATTTACCATTCCTTTAAGCACCTGGGTAGCGCTTGCTGATTGGTAGCTAATTGTAGCTGTCTAATCAGCAAGTGCTACCCAGGTGCTGAACCAAAGATGGGCTGGCTTGTAAGCTTTACATTCCTGCTTTTTCAAATAAAGATACTAAGAGAACGAAGAATAATGGATAATAGGAGTAAATTAGAAAGTTGCTTAAAATTGCATGAGCTACCTTGATCAAGAAAGAAAAAATGTGGGTTCAGTATCCCTTTAAGTAGATGAAACATATTAAAGCATATTTATGCAATATTCATATTTAATAAAGTGTTATACTGTGCATTTGCACATAGCAGAATATGTTTTAAGTATTTTTAAATAGATATTCCTATATATGTCTGTATATAGCTATACCTATATATAATCATCTATACAGGTATATATATATATATATATATATATATATATATATATATATATATATATATATTTGTTTAAAAAAACATTTTTATTATGAATAATTTAAACATTTTCTGTTGTGTAAATAACATTGGAATATTAAATATGCATAATTTCATGTCGGGATATGTTATAGTGTTTGCGTGAGAGAGTGGAGTCTTAGGGTTTTTTTAAACTTTTTTTCTCCATTAACATTTATGGGGGAATGCGTAAACTCGTACATGATTTTCGACTTTTTGCACAAGTCTGGTTACTGCTGGAGAAAATTTTTCAACAAAATGCTACTCCACGTGTAATCTAGCCGTAGATATTTAGCTAAAAAACAACCAAGCAAAGCAGTTTTATTAGTTCAATAAAGCACAAGTTGTGAGCAATTCTCAATCTTTGTATTGCAAATCTAGAGACCCATCTAGTGGTGGGTAACAGCTGTGTACCCCAAGGTGCTTAGAAAGTTCATATGGGGCTCTGATTGGTACGGCTGCAATATGAAACTCATTTCTCAGTTTCTGCAGGTATATTGCGCTCTAAGAGAGAATCATAATGGATACTCCATCTTTTATATGAAATACTTGTTTATGCTTCTGTCATTTATATCCTTAATCTTTTTTTTTTTTTTTTTAAGTGGGCTGACCTGGGATTTGTACTATATTGCACTATATTTGAAATATAATGTGTATGTATAACATTAATGTGTGCTTCTAAACAGTGTGTATTTATTCTTTCAGGTATCTAAAGACTATACCAGATCGCTCCCCAACTCTGATATTTTAGATGCCATAGCTTATTTTGACTCCATCATTGCTGAATTGGATTCAGAGAAACGTACAAGGATACCAAACAGCGACATCAGGAATGCAGATGTGGACTTTGATGGTATAAAAACTTTTTTATTAATTACATTTAGTGCATTAAGTAACAATCATGTTGGTATTAAATTACTTTTGACATTTTTTCTTTACCAGCCCTTCATTTCACAGTCATTTTGCTTCTGGTAATATTCTTAAAGGGACATAAAACCAATTTTTTTTTCTTTACCAGCCCTTCATTTCACAGTCATTTTGCTTCTGGTTATATTCTTAAAGGGACATAAAACCTATTTTTTTCTTTACCAGCCCTTCATTTCACAGTCATTTTGCTTCTGGTTATATTCTTAAATGGATATAAAACCTATTTTCTTTTCTTTACCAGCCCTTCATTTCACAGTCATTTTGCTTCTGGTTATATTCTTAAAGGGACATAAAACCTATTTTTTTTCTTTCATGATTCAGATAGAGCATACAATTTTAACCAGCTTTCCATTTCACTTCTGTTATCAAATTTGCTTCATTAGCTGTAAAAATACATGATGTGAGCCAATTACAAGAGCCATATATATATGTGCAGCCACCAATAAGCAGCTAGCTCCTGAATCTACCTTAGTATACTTTTGAAAGTAAAAAGGTAAGTTGTTAAAAATGGCATGCTCTATCTGAACCATGAAATAAAAACTTGGGGTTTCATGCCCCTTTAATTGTAAAAACAGTGGCAATGTTAAAGGGACATTAAACTCACTATAAATTAGAGATGTGCAGCCAAGTACATTTAGTTTCTGATTAAATTTTTGTTCCCGAATATTCAGAAAAATTGGATTCCCTGAATATTGGGTGGCTGGACTATTCGGTATTCGTTTAATTTAAAACAAAACGAATACTGAATTTTTGTTAAACATTGACATTTGTTTTTGTAAAACATACAATAATTACCTTAATGTGCTCTGGAGAGCATAGAAAGGTTAAGTATTAACCACTAAAAATATAAATAAAGTAAACAAATAAAAACAGTATTTTCATTAATTTTCCTTTTGAATTAATTCGGATTTCCATTTCCTTTAAACAAAATGAAAGTCCGATTTTTGTGGCGAACGTGCATTCGTCAGAAAACAAATGCACATCTCTACTATATATCAGCATGTAAGACTTGTATTATAACAAAAAAAAATTCAAATGTGCTCTGATCTAACCAGTCACTATCGCCTAGATTTAGAGTTCTGCGGCCAAAGGGGTGCGTTAGCTACGCGTACTTTTTCCCCCCCGCACCTTTTAAATACTGCTGGTATTTAGAGTTCACAGAATGGCTGCGTTAGGCTCCAAAAAGGGAGCGTAGAGGCATATTTACCGCCACTGCAACTCTCAATACCAGCGGTGCTTACGGACGCGGCCAACTTCAAAAAAGTGCTCGTGCACGATTCCCCCATAGGAAACAATGGGGCCGTTTGAGCTGAAAAAAAACCTAACACCTGCAAAAAAGCAGGGTTCATCTCCTAACGCAGCCCCATTGTTTCCTATGGGGAAACACTTCCTAAGTCTGCACCTAACACCCTAACATGAACCCCGAGTCTAAACACCCCTAACCTTACACTTATTAACCCCTAATCTGCCGCCCCCGCTATCGCTGACCCCTGCATTACACTTTTAACCCCTAATCTGCCGCTCCGTACACCGTCGCAACCTACATTATACCTATGTACCCCTAATCTGCTGCCCCTAACACCGCCGACCCCTATATTATATTTATTAACCCCTAATCTGCCCTCCCTAACACCTAACTTCAATTATTAACCCCTAATCTGCCGACCGGACCTCGCCGCTACTCTAATAAATGTATTAACCCCTATAGCTAAGTCTAACCCTAACCCTAACACCCCCCTAAGTTAAATATAATTTAAATCTAACGAAAAAAAATATTTCTTATTAAATAAATTATTCCTATTTAAAGCTAAATACTTACCTGTAAAATAAACCCTAATATAGCTACAATATAAATAATAATTATATTGTAGCTATTTTAGGATTAATATTTATTTTACAGGCAACTTTGTATTAATTTTAACCAGGTACAATAGCTATTAAATAGTTAATAACTATTTAATAGCTACCTAGTTAAAATAATTACAAAATTACCTGTAAAATAAATCCTAACCTAAGTTACAATTAAACATAACACTACACTATCAATAAATAAATTTAATAAACAACCTACAATTATCTACAATTAAACCTAACACTACACTATCAATAAATTAATTACATACAAATAACTACAAATAAATACAATTAAATAAACTAACTAAAGTACAAAAAATAAAAAAAGAACTGTTACAAAAAATAAAAAAATAATTTACAAACATTATAAAAATATTACAATTTTAAGCTAATTACACCTACTCTAAGCCCCCTAATAAAATATCAAAGCCCCCCAAAATAAAAAAATGCCCTACCCTATTCTAAAATAAAAATTGAAAAGCTCTTTTACCTTACCAGCCCTTAAAAGGGTCTTTTGCGGGGCATGCCCCAAATAATTCTGCTCTTTTGCCTGTAAAAAAAACATACAATACCCCTCCAACATTACAACCCACCACCCACATACCCCTAATCTAACCCAAACCCCCCTTAAATAAACCTAACACTAAGCCCCTGAAGATCTCCCTACCTTGTCTTCACCACGCCGGGTATCATCGATCCGTCCACAAGAAGCTCCGAAGTCTTCATCCAAGGCCAAGTGGGGGCTGAAGAGGTCCATCATCCGGCTGAAGTCTTGATCCAAGCGGGGGCTGAAGAGGTCCATCATCCAGCTGAAGTCTTGATCCAAGCGGGGGCTGAAGAGGTCCATCATCCGGCTGAAGTCTTGATCCAAGCGGGGGCTGAAGAGGTCCATCATCCAGCTGAAGTCTTCTATCAAACGGCATCTTCAATCTTCTTTCTTCCGGCTCCATCTTCATCCCTCCGACGCGGAACATCCATCCTGGCCGATGACTTCCCGACGAATGACGGTTCCTTTAAGGCACGTCATCCAAGATGGCATCCCTTGAATTCCGATTGGCTTATAGGATTCTATCAGCCAATCGGAATTAAGGTAGGAAAATTCTGATTGGCTGATGTAATCAGCCAATCAGATTCAAGTTCAATCCGATTGGCTGATTGGATCAGCCAATCAGATTGAGCTCGCATTCTATTGGCTTTTCCGATCAGCCAATAGAATGTGAGCTCAATCTGATTGGCTGATCCAATCAGCCAATCGGATTGAACTTGAATCTGATTGGCTGATTCCATCAGCCAATCAGAATTTTCCTACCTTAATTCCGATTGGCTGATAGAATCCTATCAGCCAATCGGAATTCGAGGGACACCATCTTGGATAACGTCCCTTAAAGGAACCGTCATTCGTCGGGAAGTCGTCGGCCAGGATGGATGTTCTGCATCGGCGGGATGAAGATAGAGCCGGAAGAAAGAAGATTGAAGATGCCGCTTGATAGAAGACTTCAGCCGGATGATGGACCTCTTCAGCCCCCGCTTGGATCAAGACTTCAGCCGGATGATGGACCTCTTCAGCCCCCGCTTGGGCTTGGATGAAGACTTCGGAGCCTCTTGTGGACGGATCGGTGATACCCGGTGTGGTGAAGACAAGGTAGGGAGATCTTCAGGGGCTTAGTGTTAGGTTTATTTAAGGGGGGTTTGGGTTAGATTAGGGGTATGTGGGTTGTAATGTTGGGGGGGGGTATTGTATGTTTTTTTTTTACAGGCAAAAGAGCAGAATTCTTTGGGGCATGCCCCGCAAAAGGCCATTTTAAGGGCTGGTAAGGTAAAAGAGCTTTTCAATTTTTATTTTAGAATAGTGTAGGGCATTTTTTTTATTTTGGGGGGCTTTGTTATTTTATTAGGGGGCTTAGAGTAGGTGTAATTAGCTTAAAATTGTTGTAATATTTTTATAATGTTTGTAAATTATTTTTTTTATTTTTTGTAACAGTTCTTTTTTTATTTTTTGTACTTTAGTTAGTTTATTTAATTGTATTTATTTGTAGATATTTGTATGTAATTAATTTATTGATAGTGTAGTGTTAGGTTTAATTGTATATAATTGTAGGTTGTTTATTAAATGTATTTATTGATAGTGTAGTGCTACATTTAATTGTAACTTAGGTTAGGATTTATTTTACAGGTAATTTTGTAATTATTTTAACTAGGTAGCTATTAAATAGTTATTAACTATTTAATAGCTATTGTACCTGGTTAAAATAAATACAAAGTTGCCTGTAAAATAAATATTAATCCTAAAATAGCTACAATATAATTATTATTTATATTGTAGCTATATTAGGGTTTATTTTACAGGTAAGTATTTAGCTTTAAATAGGAATAATTTATTTAATAAGAAATAATTTATTTTGTTAGATTTAAATTATATTTAATTTAGGGGGTGTTAGGGTTAGGGTTAGACTTAGCTTTAGGGGTTAATACATTTATTAGAGTAGCGGCGAGGTCCGGTCGGCAGATTAGGGGTTAATACTTGAAGTTAGGTGTCGGCGATGTTAGGGAGGGCAGATTAGGGGTTAATATTATTTATTATAGGGTTTTTGAGGCGGGAGTGAGGCGGATTAGGGGTTAATAACTTTATTATAGTAGCGGTGAGGTCCGGTCGGCAGATTAGGGGTTAATAATTGTAGGTAGGTGGCAGTGATGTTGGGGGTGGCAGATTAGGGGTTAATAAATATAATATAGGGGTCAGCGGTGTTAGGGGCAGCAGATTAGGGGTACATAGGGATAACGTAGGCTGCGGCGGTGTGCGATCGGCAGATTAGGGGTTAAAAAATGTATTATAGTGGCGGCGATGTGGGGGGGCCTCGGTTTAGAGGTACATAGGTAGTTTATGGGTGTTAGTGTACTTTAGAGCACAGTAGTTAAGAGCTTTATGAACCGGCGTTAGCCCAGAAAGCTCTTAACTCCTGGCTTTTCTCTGCGGCTGGAGTTTGGTCGTTAGATTTCTAACGCTCACTTCAGCCAAGACTCTAAATACCGGCGTTAGAAAGATCCCATTGAAAAGATAGGATACGCAAATGGCGTAAGGGGATCTGCAGTATGGAAAAGTCGCGGCTGGAAAGTGAGCGTTAGACCCTTACCTACACAACTCTAAATACCAGCGGTAGCCCAAAACCAGCGTTAGGACCCCCTAACGCTGGTTTTGACGGCTAACGCAGAACTCTAAATCTAGGTGTAAGTTTTTAATCATATTTAAAGGGTTGTCTAATTATGGGTGCTGCCATTTTGGAACCTAGGTTTCACTAAAGGTATCTGAAGGAGAGTTGCTGTGCAAACACATCAGCACTGGAATGTAGTGAAATATAGATTGGAACATAGTGGAACCAATAACGAGAGGAAGGCAGGGAATAACCTCAGTACTATGCCTATAAAATGTATTCACTTTATGTATAATGGGGTCACTGCAGCATCTCTGGAGGGAGTCTGTAACAGGCACATTTTCAGAGATATTTTACAGCAAAAAAAGAACTTACCTGATAAATGAATTTATTTCATGGTGGCGAGAGTCCACCAGCTAGTTACTGATGGGATATACATTCCTACCAGAATGGGGCAAAGTTTCCTAAACCTCAAACCTATAAAAACACCTCCCACCTCACTCATACCTCAGTTTAATGTTTAGCCAAATTAGTGAGGTGTATAAGGAGTAAAAGCATAAAAAAAGGAACAGGATAAATGATGTGCTTTATACAAAAAAATCATAACTCCCCCAAAAATGGGTGGGTCTCGTGGACTCTGGCCACCATTAAATAAATTAATTTATCATGTAAGTTCTTACATAAATTATGTTTTCTTTCATATAGATGGCGAGAGTCCACGAGCTAGTTACTGATGGCATATAATACCCCAGATGTGGAAGTCCACAAGTAACTATAGAGGGAGGGATAAAATAAAAACAGCTATTTCCGCAGAGAAATAAAATCCCAAAAAAATAAGTACGTTTTCTTAAAAACTCAAAAAACTTAAATCATATGCACTAGAATCAAACTGAGACAGCTGCCTGAAAAACCTTTCTACCAAAAGCTGTTTCCGAAAAAGCCAAAAACATCCAAAATGTTAAAATTTAGTAAAGGTATGCAAAGAAGACCAAGTTGCTGCTTTGCAGATTTAATCAACTAAAGCTTCATTGTTGAAAGCCCAAGATGTGGCAACTGATCTTGTAGAATTAACTGTTATTCTCTGAGGTGGAGACTGCCCCGTCTTCAAAAAAGCTTTGTGAATCAGAAGTTTCAACCAAGATGCCAAATAAATGGCAGAGACTTTCTGACCTTTTCTGGAACCAGAAACAATAACAAATAGACTAGAAGTCTTTCTGAAATCTTTAGTAGAATCAACATAATATTTCAAAGCTCTTACCACATCCAAAGAATGTAAAGACCTTTCAAGAGTATTCTTAGGATTAGGACACAAGGAAGGAAGAATAATTTCCCTATTAATGTTAGAATTCACAACTTTAGGCAAAAATTCAAACGAAGTCTGCAAAACAGCTTTATCTTGATGGAAAATCAGATAACGGGACTAGCAAGAGAGAGCAGACAATTCAGAAACTCTTCTAGCAAAAGAGATATCCAAGAGGAATAACAATTTCCAAGAAAGTTGTTTAATGTCCAAAGAATGCATAGGCTCAAAAGGAGGAGCCTGTAAAATCTTTAATACCAAATTTAGACTCCAAGGAGGAGAGATAGATTTATTAACATGTTTGATACGAGTCAAAGCCTGTACGAAACAGTGAACATCAGGAAGATTAGCAATCTTTCTGTGAAATAAAACAGAATGAGCAGAGATTTGTCCTTTCAAAGTATTGGCAGACAAACCTTAATCCAAACCATCTTGAAGAATCTGAAGAATCCTAGGAATGCTAAAAGAATGCCAAGAATAACTATGAGTGGAACACCGTGAAATATAGGTTTTCCAAACCTTGTGATATATTTTCCTTGAAACAGGCTTATGAGCCTGTATCATAGTGTTAATCACAGAGTCAGAGAAACCTCTATGACTAAGGACTAAGTGTTCAATTTCCATGCCTTCAAATTTAGAGATTTGAGATCCAGATGGAAAAACAGGCCTTGAGACAGAAGGTCTGGTCTTAGTGGAAGTGACCAAGGTTGGCAACTGGACATTCAGGTAAGATCCGCATACCAATCTAAATGAAAAGATTGAGCTAGTACCAAGATATTGCCCAAATAAGGAAACACCACAATACCCTGCTCTCTGATTACATAGAAGGGCACCTAGAACTTTTGAGAATTTTCTTGGTGCTGTTGCTAGGCCAAACGGAAGAGCGACAAATTGGTAATGCTTGTTTAGAAAAGAGAATTTCAGAAATTGATAGGGATCTGGATGAATCAGCATGTGAAGGTAAACATCCTGTAAGTTTATTGTGGCCATGAAGTGACCTTACTGAACAAAAGGCAGAATAGTCCTTATAGTCACCATCTTGAAAGTTGGGACTCTTAAAAAATGATTTAGAGTTTATAGATCCAAAATTGGTCTGAAAGAATTTTCCTTCTTTGGTACAATGAATAGATTTGAATTAAAACCCAATCCTTGTTCCTGCTGTGGAACTGGGACAATTACCCCTGAAAGTTTCAGATCTGAAACACATTTCAGAAAGGCTTAAACTTTTACTGGGTTTTTTGGTACATGGGTAAGAAAGAATCTTCCAAAGGGAGGTCTTATACTGAATCCTATTTGATACCCCTGAGAAATTATATTCTGATATTCTGAATCCACTGATTTTGGACAGTCTGTCCAAACTCTTTGAAATAGCTTTAGTCTGCCCCCTACCAGAAAAACCAGCTTGAGGACCGCACCTTCATGTATGTTCAGGGGCAGGATTTGGTTTCTTATAAGGCTTGGATTTATTCCAATTTGGAGATGGTCTCAAATTAGAGCCAGAGGCCTTAGGAAAAGGAGTGATTTTCTGTTCTCTATTCTGACGAAAGGAACAAAAACAATTAAGAGCTTTAAATTTACCCTTAGATTTCTTTTCTTGGGCAGAAAAACTCCTTTACCCCCAGTAATAGTGGAGACAATAGAATCCAATTGTGAACCAAAAATATTTTTACCTTGAAAAGAGAGAAATTAATCTAGTTTTAGACACCATGTCAGGATTCCAAGGTTTACGCCATAAAGCTCTTCTAGTTAGAATGGCTAAAGACATGGATTTGACATTGATCTTTATAACATCATATATAACATCACAAAAAAAAAAATGATTTGCATGTTGAAGTAAAACAACAATGTTAGATAATTCAGAATCTGAAGACAACTGCTGTGCTAAACTGTCCAGCCAAAAAGTAGAAGCAGCAGCAACATCAGCCATAGATATAACAGGTCTAAGAATGTAGCCAGTATGTAAATATGCCCTTCTTAGATAAGATTCAAGTTTCCTATCTAAAGGATCCTTAAAAGAAGTACTGTCTTCCATAGGAATAGTAATACATTTGGCAAGAATGGAAATTGCCCCATCAACTTTAGGAACTGTTTCCCAAAGTTCTAAATTGGCCACAGGTAAAGGATACAATTTCGTAAACCTAGAAGATGGGTTAAAAGAGGTACCAGGCTTAGACCATTCTTTAGCAATCACATTAGAGATAGCTTCTGGAATAGGAAATACTTCAGGTGTAATAACAGTAGTCTTAAATACAGAATTTAGACGATTACTAGCTTTATCATCCGGAGGTTTAGACTCCTCAATACCCAAAGTAAACAAAACTTCCTTTAGGAGAGAGCACATATATTCTATATTAAATAAAAAAGATGATTTGTCTATATCTGTCTCTGTACCCCATCAGTAGAGGATACATCAGTATGCTAAAGGTCAGAACTTTATACACTAGGTTTAGAAAAATGTTGCAAAACCCTTTTACGTTTATTTGAAGGCTGAATAGCAGTCATTGCCTTCTATATAGCTGCAGCAATAAAATCTTCCAATTCTGCAGGAATGTTATGTACATTAGACTGAGATGGAATAACAGTGGGTGCATTTGTACTCATAGATATATTATCAGCATTTAACAAGAGCCACATAATTTAGCTGATTTTAGATCAGCTTTTTTTTTACAACAAAACACACTTAGTTTTGGTAGATACATGTTCAGGCAGCTCAAATCCTTTGGTACCATCAGAGGCAGGTTCAGTTTGAGACATAATTGCAAAAAACAAAATGTGAAAAAAACAAAAACAAATTAAAGGGACAGTCTACCCCAGAATATTTATTGTTTTAAAAGACAGATAATCCCTTTATTACCCATTCCCTAGTTTTGCATAACCAACACAGTTATATTAACACACTTTTTACCTCTGTGATTATCTTTTATCTTAGCCTCTGCAAACTGCCTCTTATTTCAGTTCTTTTAAAAAACTTGCATTTTAGCCAATCAGTGCTGGCTCCTAGGAACTCCACGTGCGTGAGCACAGTGTTATCTATATGAAACACATGAATTTACACCCTCTAGTGTTCAAAAACTGTGAAAATGCCCTGAGCTAAGAGGCGGCCTTCAAGGGCTTAGAAATTAGCATATGAACCTCCTAGATTTAGCTTTCATCTAAGAATACCAAAAGAACAAAGCAAAATTGGTGATAAAAGAGAATTGGAAAATTGTTTAAAATTACATGCCCTATTTGAATAATGAAAGTTTGTTTTGGACTAGACTGTCCCTTTAATTCTGCAAATTTATATCCATGCTCCCATATATGATATATATAACAGGCTTGAGAGAATGGGAAACAGAGAGCAAATGTTTATAAAAAAGAAAACTGATTCATAAAATAATGCTGCATGAAAGCTCTCTGAGCATTTTCTGAGAGCACTCAGTGAACTGGGGCAGAGCTTATAATGGCAAATTTGGTGGGAAATTTTTGGCGCCAAAATAATGACGCATCACGCATGACATAAATAGTGTCATCACTCTAAAAAGCAGGTAAAAATTTAGTTGTATATACAAAACAAAATGAAATGTACCTAAATAGTCTAAATGGATACTTCTATTATACTGTATAAAATTTGATTATAAACATTCCATGAGACTAATATAATACGTAGCATCCTAATTTATAAATAAATTATAAGCTCCAAAAGAAACCTGTATGTTTCATGGACTCTACCAACTTTGACAAACATTTAGCCACTAATGAAAGTCGCTATAAAAGACACCCATCCACATATAGCAGACAGCCAAACCAGTACTGAAACATATCAGCAGAGGTAATGGTACAAGGGTATATTGTTGATCTATAAAGGGAGGCAGCAGATGAATCCCTGCGACCGATTTACAGAGAGCTTTATAAAAAGCTTTCCCATAGGCAAAAACATGGTATCATCAGGCAATACTCCATTCATGCTTCACCACCTCCTAAGGAGGCAAAGTTTTTAAAACTGAGGTATGAGTGAGGTGGGAGGTGTATTTATAGGCATTTGAGGTTTGGGAAACTTTGCCCCCTCCTGGCAGAAATGTATATCCCATCAGTAACTATCTCATGGACTCTCTCCACCTATATAAAATAAATAATACTGAATGTATAACACAATGCAGTTGTATTTTCAATAATAAAACATTTTACAGGTACATTAAATGTTTTTAACACTTTGCTGTTTTTTGCTATATAAGCACATGCAGATTAAAAAAATATGCCTATACTGCCATGTGTTAATGTGCTGCAAAATACCAAAATGGTACAGACTTGCAATCACTAAGAGTTAACATTTTTTTTTTAAACATATTTTTTTAAAGCAGTTAATTTTTGATCAACAAAATCTTGCACTCCTGTTGTGTCTTCTCAAATTATACAAACAAATCATCCTATCAATAACTTTAGCTACTAGGCTGATTTGTTTTTTTCAATGTATTTGTTTATTATTTCCCTTTAAATACCAATATAGTGCCAGATTATAAGTGGAGCAGTATTTAACACTCCCAGTCAAACATTAATTGCGCTAGAAGTATTATTATTATTATCAGGTATTTGTAGAGCGCCAACAGATTCCGCAGCGCTGTAAACATAGTCAATATACAGGATAGCTTTTGCAGGGATCAAGTGAGTAGAGGGCCCTGCCGAGAGTTTCACTGTTGTAGTCGGCTCTTATGAAGCGATCTGTAAACAGCTGGGCCCATAGGCTTACATTCTAAGGGGTTTAAGGGGAAAGCAATGGAGTTAGGAAAGGTTAGTGTTGGTTGTAAGCATCCCTGAATAGTAGAGTTTTTAGGGAGTGCTTGAAGCTGTTAAAACTCCTGTAGACGGGAATGTGAGGAAGTAACAAGAGAGGAGGAGAGGAGGAGATCCTGAGCTGATCGAAGGGGACAGGAGGGAGAGTATCTGGAGAAAAGTTCTGAAATGTAAGGGGGAGCAGTGCAGTTGAGAGCTTTGTATGTCAGAGTGAGGATTTTGTGTTTAATCCTAGAGGCAAGAGGAAGCCAGTGAAGGTATTGGCAGATAGGCGCAGCAGATGAAGATCGACGAGTAAGGAAGATGAGCCTGGCAGAGGCATTCATAATGGATTGTAAAGGAGCTATGCGGCAGCTAGGTAGACCAGAGAGTACTGAGTTGCAGTAGTCGAGGCGGGAAAGGATGAGAGAGTGGATTAAAATCTTAGTTGTATCTTGTGTAAGGAAATGTCTAATTTTAGCGATGTTTTTAAGGTGGAAGCGGCAGGCTTTAGCCAAGGACTGAATGTGAGGAGTGAAGGAAAGATCTGAGTCAAGTGTGACCCCAAGACATCGGGCGTGCAGGGTAGGAGTAATGATGGAATTATCAACAGTTATAGAAATTTTGGGGGTGGAGACATTGGAAGAAGGGGGAAAAATAAGGAGTTCAGTTTTGGAGAGATTTAGCTAAAGGTAGTGAGAGGACATCCAAGATGAGATATGAGAAAGACAGTTAGTGACACGGGTTAGTAAGGAAGGAGGTAGGTCTGGTGCAGAGAGGTAGATTTGGGTGTCATCGGCATACAAATGATATTGAAACCCATGGGACTTTATTAAGGAACCTGATGATGACGCGTAGATTGAAAAGAGAAGGGGACCGAGGACAGAGCCTTGAGGTACCCCAACAGAAAGTGGTAACGGGGTAGAGGATGCTCCGGAGAAGGCTACACTAAATGTACGGTTAGTTAGATAGGAAGAGAACCACGAGAGAGCTGTGTCGCAGATGCCGAAGGATTGGAGGGTTTGGAGCAGAAGAGGGTGCTCAATAGTGTCAAAGGCTGCAGACAGGTCAAGGAGGATAAGCAGAGAGAAGTGGCCTTTGGATTTTGCTGTAAGTAGGTCGTTGGTAACCTTGACAATTGCTGACTCTGTAGAGTGATGGGGACGAAATCCAGATTGCAGTGGGTCAAGAAGAGAGTTTGGTGTAAGGAAATGGGATAGACGTGTGTATACTAGCTTTTCTAGGAGCTTTGAGGCAAGAGGGAGCAGGGAAATAGGGCGGTAGTTGGATGGGGAGGTTGGATCGAGGGAAGGTTTTTTGAGGATAGGTGTGACCAGTGCATGTTTTAGAGATGAGGGAAATATACCAGTGCTGAGAGAGAGGTTGAAAATGTGTTTGAGTATGGGGGTGAGGGTAGAAGAGAAGTATACTTTTTGCGTGCTTCTGGTTGCGCTATTACAAGATGAAAGTATACTGTTTTTGCTCAAGCACTAACCCGACGCGTGTAAAAAGCCAAACTTAGAATATCAAATGCGCGATAACCTATTCACCTATAGAAGTCACCAGAGCAAAAAAAGTGGAAAAAAAACCTAACACCCAACTCGCATGCAGACACTATTGCATATTCTCAAGTGTGCTAACCCGAAATGAAAATACAAATATTTCACATTCCAATGTTCTTCACATAGAAGAATATGTTCTATTTTTTCATAAATGCATATTTCTATATATATATGATGTTTTTTTGGTAAAATATCTATCTATCTATATATAGATATAGTCAAGTATTATTTAAGAAAGAAAAGAAACAATAAGGTACTTGTTTCTAAAAAGACAGGGATTACAGCACTCTTTTACTACAAGAAAAACTCAGCTCCATTGTTAAAGTGAACATAGTAACAATTTTATTAGTGTAACAATTAGATTTCTAGACACACCACATCCCTCACAATAAGAAATTGCAAATATTACATATATCCTAAAGAGATGGCAAAGCAAGAATTAATATACAAGTAATTTGCAAAAGATAGCATAATAAATATATATACTAAGTGAACCTGACCGGTCAGTGTGAATCCAGGTACCTTGTATACATTTACACATGCAGAAAAGGCAATTATAACAAAGAGATATATTCTGAAAAACTACACCCAGCTGCGCTCAGAACCCTCACAGAGTGGTGGAGGTATGTCCTGGGCAGTTATAAGTAGCGGGATCTAAGTTATCAGTAATACACTCTTATGAATACACAGTATATGCATATTAAGATATATAGCATGCAAGCAGTAAACATGTGTATAAATCATGAAAAACGAAAAACAAATATAGTAGAGTGAGAATCCAGACAACTACACCCTGCTGCACACAGACCCTCTGTAAATTCAAAGGGATTAAACCTGGGCAGGTGAAATACTATGGGATCTAAATTGTCGGATTAGTCACTCTATACAAAGCAGATGTAGTATGCAGATAGAAAACAGCAGAAATTGCACATGTAGTTAATAAGCTCTAGCATACATAGGCAAGCGTTTTTAGTGAGAAAAGTCCAGTGGACATATATAACAAATTTCATGCAGTTTATCATGCAGATATAAGCCGCCAATTAGGCATACAACATTCAAGCTTTTGTGCAAGATGTATATTCCATAACAACACCTCGACAGGTGTCTCCAAGGAGCATTTGTTTAGTGTTGGCATGGGCAAAAAGTAGACACTTATTACTTTGTGCTTAGAGATTGACCAATTATCCGAGGCAACAGACAGTGTGTAATAGCAGTATACTACACCTTCCCTTGGGAACCGCTGCTACCACAGGCATCCAAGACACGGAACATACAAATGCTTTGCAAGTTTCATGCTCAGAAAAACCGCTCCGTATTCTAGCGGTGCTGTAGACGGTACACAGGGTCACATGGTCCGGTCAGCTGATGTCGACGTGCATTTCACCCCCTCAACTATTGAAAAGGTGGGGCTTTGTCAGGGCGTATGAAAGAAGTTGAAGATTTCCCTTTTTATAGGGATGTGTATATTGCGCCCCTACTGTCAGGTGAAAATATGTGCATATAGTTCATAAATTGTTAAAAAACAAACAACATTGGAGTTATCTATTCATTTTCTATGTAACCACTAAATATATCTTAGGGAACATAGGATATTTTTATAAAATTACAACTCAGAATATTTACATTGTAAAAGTTAAAAGCCATAATATAAATGGCCACCGCTATGGGATATCTAAGTATTCTAAATACTATATCAATACTTATATAGAGAATAATACAATTTGTCAGTGAGAAAAGAAGAATTCTTAGCTACAAGAAGCAGGCCATATCAAGCTTATCATTAAGCCCATTTGGAATCTGGGTATCTAAAGTTGATATCCATTTACATTCTTTTCTGATGAGTATTTTATTATTGTCACCTCCTCTTCCATTCATAATGCCTCTGTCTATGCCTATAACCCTAAGAGTGTCATGATTACAGATATGGAATTTTTCAAAATGTTTTGCTACATTGCTCTTTTGGTTTTTATTTTTTATATCATCACGATGCTGAGTGATGCGATCTTTGACCGCTCTTTTTGTTTTTCCCACATAGAAAGTGGGACACAAGCAAAAGAGTAAGTAAACAACCCCTTCAGTGTTACAGTTGACATAATGTTTAAAGGGAAAGTCTACACCAGAATTTTTATTGTTTTAAAAGATAGATAATACCTTTATTACCCATTCCCCAGTTTTGCACAACCAACACAGTTATATTAATATACTTTTAACCTCTGTGATTATCTTGTATCTAAGCCTCTGCAAACTGCCCCTTTATTTCAGTTCTTTTAACAGACTTGCAGTTTAGCCAATCAGTGCCTGCGCCCAGATAAACTTCACGTGCACGAGCACAGTGTTATCTATATGAAATACATGAACTAACACCCTCTAGTGGTGAAAAACTGTTAAAATGCATTCTGAAAAGAAGTGGCCTTCAAGTTCTAAGAAATTAGCATATGAACCTCCTAGGTTAAGCTTTCAACTAAGAATACCAAGAGAACAAAGCAAAATTGGTGATAAAAGTAAATTGGAAAATTGTTTAAAATTACATGCTCTATCTGAATCATGAAAGTTTATTTTGGCCTAGACTGTCCCTTTAAGTTTAAAGACCTTTCCAGTTTGAGTACAAAATTCCTTGGTTTTCACCATGTATTTGCATACGATACATTTGCCACACGGGTGATTGCCAGAAAGTTTGTTTTGTGCGAGCCAATTCTTCCCTTTCTGTTGGGATACGAACTGACTTCTTACAAGTTTGTCCCACAAACTGGGGGCCCTCCTTGCAGTAAGACCTGGGTACTCCCCCACTTCACGGGCAACACTCTCATCACTAAGTAGAACATCCCAATTTCTAGAGAGTACCTCTTTTAGGCCACTCCATTGACAGTTACATACAGTGATAAATCAAATCTTTGAATTTTGGGCCTTATCTTTGGGGAAGAACAAACTGTCTCTAATGGTGCATCCTGCATCGTTCTTTGCACCCTTTACAACTCTTTTTGAATATCCTCTTTCTACAAAATGTTTTTCCATTTTGCTAACCGACGCGTGCAAAAAGCCAAACTTAGAATATCCAGTGCACAATAACCTATTCCCCTATAGAAGTACCCAGAACAAAAAAACAAACAAAAAACAGAACACCCAACTCGCGTGCAGACACTATTGAATATTCTCAAGTGTGCTAACCCAAAATGAAAATACGAATACTTCACATTCCAATGTTCCTCACATAGAAGAATATGTTATATTTTTTCATAAATGCATATTTCTATATATATATATATATATATATATATATATATATATATATATATATATATATATATATAATGTTTTTTTGGTAAAATATCTATCTATCTCTATATCTATATATTGTCGTTCTTTGTCAGCAGTGGGGTCCTTCTGGGTCTCCTACCATTGCTGGCCAGCAATGAGTCCAGATCTCAATTCCATAGAGAACCTGTGGAGAGATCTCAAAACAGCAGTTGGGAAAAGGAACCCTTCCAATTTGAGAGACTTGGAGCAGTTGGCGAAAGAAGAGTGGTCCAAAATGTAATGTAGAGGTGTAAAAAACTAATTGATGGTTACAGGAAGCAATTGATTTCAGTTATTTTTTCCATGGGGTGTGCTACCAAATATTAAATTGAGGGTGCCAATAATTTTGTCTAGTCCATTTTTGGAGTTTTGTTTGGAATGTGTCAGATTTGGCTTTTTTTCTCTCCACTTTTTTGTGTCATTCCAATACAAACAAAAGAAATAAACATGAGAATGCAGAATGGCTAAACATTTGTAATTGCAACAATTTTCTGGGTGAAGTGGTGCATTATCTGACAGAAATGCAGGGGTGCCAATATTTATGGCTATAACTGTATGTATGTGTATATATACTATATGTATGTATGCATGTGTGTTTTTATGTGTATATATGTCTGTAAATACATATATACACATATAAATACATAAGTACATATGTAAACATATATAGATTCAGTAGAATCAGTAGAAGGTCAAAGCAGGGACTGCACTCACTGGATTTAGATAAATAAATAAATATTTATTTTGTGGTAACGTTTCGGGGTTTGCAGAAACCCCAAAACGTCTGGTCTGGTCTGAGGAAGAGGTCTGCGAACCCCAAAACGTTACCATGGAATAAATATTTCTTTATTTATCTAAATCCAGTGAGTGCAGTCCATGCTTTAAACTTATATATATAAATATATATACATACACATATATATTATACCTATCCTTTATACGATACCCAAAATACACGAGACACTACATAACCTCCCCTGGCCGACCTATCGTTTTGGCCTGAGGGTCCATACTACAACCAGTGGCCCAGTACATTGACTCCTTGCTGCAACCTATGTTCAGACAAATTAGATCATTTGTGCTGGATACTAATGCGCTTATTAAATTGTTAAAGAGATACAGATGTAAACAACTTATACACTATCATCCCACACAAAGAAGGACTGCAGGCGATCAAAACACAATTTCTGGAATTCAGGGATTACCTCGGACCTCCGGTGGAATGTCTTTTATCTTTAATTGAAATTTGTTTGAAAAATAACTATTTCAAGTTTGAAGAAAGATATTATGTACATGTACAGACATCTGGAACGGCCATGGGTTCTAACATGGCCCCAGCCTATGAGAATACATTTGTATTTTTTCAAGGATCAATACCTTTGGGACATTAATGGACCATCGATTATCTTCTACCAAAGCTATATAAACGACATCCTCCTCATATGGAGGGGATAATCGAGAATTATTAGAAAAATGGTTCACAACTTACAACCATGGTACGATTCAAAATTAACATTGAGGAACAAAATATACATTTCCTTGATTTATCCATTTTCATTTCACAGAACTCATTAGGCACCACACTATACACTAAGCCAACTGACCGCAATTCCTTTTTGAAAGCCGAAAGTTGACATCCAAATTCACTGATTAAGGGGATTGTCAGTTCACTGATGATCAGGGCACTGAGAAATAATTCACACACAGAAGCGGGGGTCTCCCAGCTACAAGAATTTAGAGACAGATTTCTACAAGGGGGCTATAAACCACAGGTGGTTGATACCGTGATGGGTGAGATACAACATCATTGTCAAATGGACTTGATACAAACAAACTGAGAAAGGAAGGTCACAGATAAGAAATGAATCATGGTTACCACCTTCGCACTCAACACCACCCAAATGGGAACCATACTGAGAAAACATTGGTTCCCTTTAACTTCTGACCCCAAGTTACCATGCATCATGGACACCAAACCAATGGTGGGTTATAGATGGGGTACCAATTTAAGAGACCTTTTAGTCAAAACGGATCCAAAGTTGTGTTACCAACACACACAGAAGACCAACATTAAAGGTTGCCACAAATGTCTAGGATGTGTGACATTGCAACAGTCTAATTGCAACAAAATCTTTTCACCATCCCCACAGGAATAAAACCTTCAAGATCAGGTTCTCAATTTCATGCAACACAACACATGTGATCTACATTCTCATTTGCCCCTGTGCCTTTTATTATGTGGGCAAAAAACAGGGTATTATGAAAGATAGGCCATTAGGCAGGTTTTGGATAAAGGCTATTCTGACCAAGCAGTGGCATGCCATTGCGCGGAGAAGTCTCATTCGGTATCCTCTATAAGAACTATCCTCATTGATCATGTCCCAAAACTGGACAGAGGTGGAGACCAGATTAAAAATTCACTTGAGACGAGAAGCTGAATGGATGTACAGATTGGGGACAATCCACCCCCATGGACTTAACTCTATACCTGATTTTAAGGCAATTATATAGGAGATAACACCTGTCACATACTAGGGGAGCTGTATCTCTGTGACAGTTGAGACAATGGTTACTAGGTTACGGCAAGCCATTTGGCCTGCATGCTCTCCTGGTACATGACTGGTTTCTGGGGTGTTTGCTGGGATCGTCTTTTTATCTTGTATGCACCCTGGCATTTTACTCTACAGATCCACAGATGATTTAAAATCACTCATTATAATCAGTGTTCCCTATTGAGCCTACTACATATATTACAGCATGTAATTATTAAACTGTTTCCAAAGAGTTGAAGTCAGAGATGTATATATTCTAAGTAAAATGTTGTGTTGAACCTGTTTGTTCAAGACATTTGTATATATTGTATATAAGTGTAACGGTATTGGTTATTCTGTAACCATTTTCATAAAGCATTGTGCTATCTAGCACTGTATGTAGATGCTAGTATGCTTTGGGCTTAAGCGATTAGCTAATGGTGCACCTGAACATTCGGCACACATGATTCGCTGGAAATGAGAAACTAATAAAAGATGTAAAGATGATGTTCAACACATGACTATATATGTGGTGAACCGTACATCAAATAGTCCTCCAGCCAGCACTATGTCTCACAGGACTCTTGTGAGTCTCAATATAGATGACACTGAAATTATATATATTGTTCAATTTAAGTTATTTACAGTGCACACATAACTGGACATGAGGTTCCTTTGGTGCAGATATGCGTACAGGCACTCGCATTTGAAAGAGTCTGTGGTTACCATGGCAACCAATAATCCTCTAGCCAGCCTTACGGCGATGTCACCATATACCGTATTTATTGAATGTTGAATCCACATACACTATATTTTGATTAAACAATGTGTGTTGATATGTTTTCTGATGTCTTTTTAATTTGTGCATATTGTCTTTTTTTATATTTTGTTATTCCGAAACCGGAAGTGAGGTCACTTCCAGTTCTGTGGAACGCATGGTGTGCGTTCCAGCTACGAGTTGAGCGTGTTTGAGTTGATTGTTCACACCAGGTTTGGATGAATCTACTATTTCACTGTATACACTATATAAGAGTGTTGGTTGGCACATTATATTTATTCTGAAGAAGGACATATATCAGTCCCCGAAATGTCAAACTTTTGACTTATTGATACTTCAAATTCCTGTGAGTGCATTCTCTTTGGTATTTATATATACATCATATATGTATGTATCTTTGTTAAAGCCCTATGCCTGCCTTTTTTTTGAGACCTAATATCTTCAAATCCTTAACTTTTTTGCGCAATATTTTTTTTAAAATATTTTTTATTAGATGGTGTTATGAGTGTAACTATACTTTGTAATGCGTTTTTTATGTGTTTTGTGACACTTTTTTTGTTTTGCAAAACAGTTAACCTGAGGTTGCGCTAACCTGATGCACGTTAACTTCAATTGTGCTCAAGCGATCGCGTTTACTTCCAACTTGTAATACGAGCAAAAAAACCTGATGTGTGCAAACACCCGTGATAAACTCCTTTTCGATCTTGTGCAACATTTGGAGCGCCACTCGTAATCTAGCCCATAATGATTAAATACCAATACATATAGTCAGCAAGTGTTTGTTGTCTCTCTACAGAGTGTGTTTTTATTGTTGAATTTTAACAACTTACATTTTAAAAGCTTTGGGAGCTCATTTGTCACAAATCTATATCCACTTGATGTGGATCTTATTTATCTTTTTTATTGTATTTATTGTGTATAATAAATAACTCTGAAAATTATTTATATTTCATAGCACCTAGAAGCAGCACTGTCAATTAAAACTAATGAGACAAGCAGCAACTATTATTTTTTTTATATTGTTCGGTATTATTTAAAGGGACAGTCAAGTCCAAAATAAGCTTTCATGATTCAAAAGGGCTTGTAATTTTAAACAACTTTCCAATTTACTTTTATCACCAATTTTGCTTTGTTCTCTTGGTATTCTTAGTTGAAAGCTAAACTTAGTTAGGCTCGTATGCTAATTTCTTAGACATTGAAGGCCGTCTCTAATCTGAATGCATTTTGACCACTAGAGGGCGTTAGTTCATGTGTGTCATATAGATAACATTGAGTTCATGCATATGAAGTTACCTAGGATTTAGTACTGATTGGCTAAAATGCAAGTCTGTCAAAAGAACTGAAATAAGGGGGCAGTTTGCAGAGGCATAGACACAAGGTAAATACAGAGGTAAAATGTGTCTAATTATAACTGTGTTGGTTGTGCAAAACTGGGCAATGGGTAATAAAGGGATTATCTATATTTTTAAACAACAAAAATGCTGGTGTTGACTGTCCCTTTAAATTAGTGTTTTTTGTCAAAAAACACTAGGTGGTGCTCTCCTATTAGATAAATTATTTATGAGGATAGCTTTATGTGTGCCCTGTTGGAATGTGCATGGGAAACATTTGCTTAAAAATCGCTTTAGTTCATTTTAATTCATTGTCGCATTCATTTTAGACGAATTTCAACCAAAATTTTAACTAAAATTTTCATTTTAAACTACAGTGCACACTTTGGCCATTTTAAAGCTGTAATTAGCTTTGTTACCTTTAGTTTTGTCAGCTATGTCATTTTTAACTTATTTTTATCTATACATCAAATGGTTGTGCACAGCACTTTTGGTAAAACTAAAACATTTACGTAGGGACTGGTGGAGGGAGTGGAGGAGGCTATGGACACTTCCGGTGTTTTAGTCACAGTAGCAATGCTGGTGGTACTTGCACTGCTACATTGTTTTAGTGGGTCAGACTCAGTAATAAATAATTTGTGTGTAACACTGGCCGCAAACATTCCAAACACCCTGCTAGTTGTTACCCTGCTAGTTTTTGTCTCAGCTGGTGGCTGAGATTCAAGAAGGCAAGAACTAGCACGCTTTCTGAGTGGTGGGGTGCCCCTGCCAACACTGCTGGTCACAGCAACCTCTGTTTCTAGCACTACTGCTGCTGCTGGTGGCAGTAGGTTGCACCATTATTGCTGTAGTGGCTGTGGGAGATGCCACTGATGGTGTTGGTGTGATGGTGACAGCTGACAGTACCCAAGATGGCAGCAAATACGTAGGGGGGGAGGGTTAGAGAGCTGTTTGGGGGGGATCAGGGAGGTTGGGGGCTAAGGGGGGTCCATCACAGCTGAATAAATAATAATAATAATAATAATAAAAAAAAAAACTAATACATTTATTTTAGAACTGTCAGACTTTCTGCCAGTCCTTAAGATGGCGGGGGAACTTGTGGGGTGGGGGAGGGAAGAGAGCTGTTTGGGAGGGATCAGGGGGGTGGGATGTGTCAGGTGGGAGGCTGATTTCTACACTAAAGCTAAAATGAACCCTGCAAGCTCCCTGCAAGCTACCTAATTAACCCCTTCTCTGCTGGGCATTACAAGTGTGGTGCGCAGCGACATTTAGTGGCCTTCTAATTACCAAAAACCAATGCCAAAGCCATATATGTCTGCTATTTCTGAGCAAAGGGGATCCCAGAGAAGCATTTACAACCATTTGTGCCATAATTGCACAAGCTGTTTGTAAATAATTTCAGTGAGAAACCTACATTTTTTGAAAAAATTAGTAAAAAAGTAAACAATTTTTTTTATTTGATCGCTATTGGCGGTGAAATGGTGGCATGAAATATACCAAAATGGGCCTAGATCAATACTTTGGGTTGTTTTCTAAAAAAATATATACACATGTCAAGGGATATTCAGGGATTCCTGACAGATATCAGTGTTCCAATGTAACTATCGCTAATTTTGAAAAAAAGTGGTTTGGAAATAGCAAAGTGCTACTTGTACTTATTGCCCTATAACTTGCAAAAAAAACCCCAAAGAACATGTAAACTTTGGGTATTTCTAAACTCAGGACAAAATTTAGAAACTATTTAGCATGGTTTTTTTTTTTGGTGGTTGTAGATGTGTAACAGCTTTCGGGGGTCAAAGTTAGAAAAAGTGTGTTTTTGTCCATTTTTTCCTCATATTTTATAATATTTTTAAAGTAAATTATAAGATACTAGTCCTAAAGCCCGTGTACACGGGCCATTTTTTGCAGTACAGTGGTCCCACCCATTGCTCTCTCTCTATCCCCCCTCTCTTTTGCTCTCTCTCCCCCCTTTTTTTACTCTCTCTCTCTCTCTCCCCCCCTCTCTTTTGCTCTCTCTCTCCCCCCTCTCTTTTGCTCTCTCTCTCACCCCTCTCTTTTGCTCTCTCTCCCCCTCTTTTGCTGTCTCTCTCCCTCTCTTTTGCTCTCTCTCTCTCCCCCTCTTTTGCTGTCTCTCTCCCTCTCTTTTGCTCTCTCTCCTCTCTTTTGCTGTCTCTCTCCCTCTCTTTTGCTGTCTCTCTCCCTCTCTTTAGCTCTCTCTCGTCCTCCCTCTTGTTTGCTCTCTTTCCTTTCGTTTGCTGTCTCTCTCCTTTCTTTTGCTGCCTCTCTCCCTCTCTTTTGCTCTCTCTCCTCTCTTTTGCTGTCTCTCTCCCTCTCTTTTGCTTTCTCTCCCCCTCTCTTCTGCGCTCCCTCCCCCTCTCTTTTGCGCTCTCTCCCCCTCTCATTTGCGCTCTCCCCCTCTCTTTTACGCTCTCTCCCCCTCTCTTTTGCACTCTCTCCCCCCTCTTTTTTGCTGTCTCACCCCCTCTTTTTTGCCGTCTCTCCCCCTCTCTTTTGCGCTCTCTCCCCCTCTCTTTTGTGCTCTCTCCCCCTCTCTTTTGCGCTCTCTCCCCCCTCTCTTTTGCGCTCTCTCCCCCCTCTTTTGCGCTCTCTCTCTCCCCCTCTCTTTTGCGCTCTCTCCCCCCTCTTTTGCGCTCTCTCCCCCTCTCTTTTACCGCTCTCTCTCTTTTGCGCTCTCTCCCCCGTCTCTATTGTGTTCTCTCCCCCCTCTCTTTTGCGCTCTCCCCCCCCTCTCTTTTGCGCTCTCTCCCCCCTCTCTTCTGTGCTCTCTCCCCCTCTCTTTTGTGCTCTCTCCCCCCTCTCTTTTGCGCTCTCTCCCCCCCTCTCTTTTGCCCTCTCTCCCCCCTCTCTTTTGCACTCTCTCCCCCCTCTCTTTTGTGCTCTCTCCCCCTCTCTTTTGTGCTCTCTCCCCATTCTCTTTTGTGCTCTCTCCCCCCCTCTTTTGTGCTCTCTCCCCCCTCTTTTGTGCTCTCTCCCCCCACTCTTTTGTGCTCTCTCCCCTTCTCTTTTGTGCTCTCTCCCCCTCTCTTTTGTGCTCTCTCCCCCCTCTCTTTTGCTGTCTCTCTCCCTCTCTTTATCCCCTCTCTTCTGCTCTCTCTATCCCCCCTCTTTAGAGCTCTCTGTCTCTCAATGCAGTCGGCCCCGCACCTGGCCCCACCCACGTCACGTCCGGCCCTGCCCACATCATGCCAGGCTCCGCCCATGTCACACCCGCCCAGCCACGCCCACTCCACCACATGCCAGATCAGTTGGAAGGCCAGGTGTGTTTGTCCTCGCGCACAGTCTCTACTGCGCATAACAGCTTCAGATAAACACACGTGGCCTTTTATTATATAGGATGATAAAAATAATGGTATCTTTAGAAACTCAATTTAATGGTGAGAAAAACGGTATATAATATGTGTGGGTAAAGTAAAGGAGTAAGAGGAAAATTACAGCTAAACCAAACAATGCAGAAATGTAAAAATAGCCCTGGTCCTTAACGGTAAGAAAACGCTATCCCTGCAAGCACAGCTTGTTTTAATGGGCTGTGGTTTGAAAGAGTAAAACCAGCTATTTCATAAACAAATATAAAATTAAAGTATCTATTACCTATACTGTTTATCCGCTGTACCTGAGATAAAAAGTAATTGGAAACACATTAAGGAGAAACCAGTTACACAGTATACTGTCCCTTTAACAAGGAACTTACAGTGCTGAAAGCTTGTACTTAGCCAAGCAACAGTATTATTGCATTTCACTTTTATTTTGTAGCACATAATTATTTCCTGCTAGTTATCTATAAACATTATTATTTTACCTTTTTGTGCTTCACTCACACTAATTACCTTTAATGTATTTGCTTTTCCCAGTGGCTACCAGCAGCAGTGAGCATAGTTTACATTCCAACTGGATACTGCGTGCTCCCAGGAGGCTTCCCGACGTCGCTGCCAGAGGGACATCTGTTCAAAGTCAGAGTTGGCGATTCAGTAATGGAGCAAAGAACTTCAAGCGAATAGAACGATATCCAATCTATTTACCGAAAGCTGTCGAAGGAGCGTTTAACACAATGAAGTTTAAACCAAACTCCAAAACAAAATAATTTCTGTAGATGAGAAGAATTCTTTTTTGACATAGGTGTGGCATATTAATATGTTTATAGGACAATAAAGCAGCACGTGCCACTCAAGAACCATAGAAATAAACATACGCTTCATTTACTGACTTTTTTGTTAGCAGGAAACAAATACAAGAGAACAAATATAGAAAAAAGGAGAAAAGGACATCAGAATCATACCCTTAAAAATGTATTTCTGCAAAACTGACTGAAATAGACTGATGCGCTTCAATAATGCGTCTTCCAAATATTTGTAACAATACTTTATTGTAAAGGTGTATGTCACACCGGAGGAGATACTGTATGCAAAGTGATTTCCTCTTTCAAGAGGTTGCAGTTAGTGAATAAATTGCCTTTTTCCCTGAGTTAATAGCTTTAAGTGTCTTTGTTTGGCATTGGCCATAGATTTAGAGAAAAATGTACTTCCCAAAATAAAGTGATTAAATGTACATAATTCTGAAAAATATATATTGACTCTGTGAAAGAGTAGCATTTAAAGGCACATAAACGTTTAGTAATGCGCTACTGGAACCCAGCTGAACAGATCTGGTGAGCCAATGACAATAGAGTCATATGTGGGCAACCACCAATTGCCAGATAGTTCCCCTGACTTCTTTGTCCCTTTAAACATGTCAATTTATTTGCCTGAAAAATATGAAGTAAAAACTATTACATAATTGTATTTGAGGCTAATACAGCAGTGTTAGGTGTATCCTTCTTACTAATACTCATTGACTGAAAGATACTTTCTACTAATGATAGAATTAGCCAATGAGCATTACCAGAAAAAAATCTATCAACCAATGAGCATTCAACTGATAATGTTATATCTGTTTCAGCTCACATTAAAACAGCTTTTAGATCACATTTATTTCAGAGAGGATATCAGCAGGTTTTAATCCTCTTTCATATAGATTTTAGAAATGTGTTAACATAATGCAGTAGATTTATCAAGCAGCAGATGCTGCAATCTACCCCTGAAGTTTTAGGTCATAAGACTGCTGCTCCTTAATTCATCTAACACCTCTGAGGTGGCGGACCGCAATTATCCCGATCAGATATGATCGGGATGATTGACAACCCCTGCTTGTGGCCGATTGTCCACGAATGTGCAGGGGGCAGCATTGCACAAGCATTTCACCAGAAATGCAAGTGCAATGTTAATTGCCAACAGCATGATGCCAACATTTGATAAACCTACCCCAGTGTCTCTTGCAGGCATTAAAGGGACATGAAACCCCATTTTTTTTAAATCCATGATTCAGACAGAACAATTTAAGCAACTTTCCAGTTCACTTCCATTATCTCATTTGCTTAGTTCTCTTGAAGCAATAAGTATTACACATAGGGCTAGATTACAAGGCGCCTACGGTTTTGTGCAAGGGATATTGTGTTTTCGCAAGCCTTTTTTATTCAGCTGATGTTACAAGTTGAGCTATATCGTGAGCCATTTACGTTTCAATCCTTACCGCGGTCTTAGAGCTGTGGTTAACTGTTTTCCAAAACAAAAAAGGTGTGCAATACATTACAAAGTACAGTTACACTCATATTAATACTGTCTAATAAAAACATATTTAAAAAAAATATTTCACAGAAAAGTTATAAGATTTTTAGAGAAAAAAAGGCAGGCAAATGGCTTTAACATTGAGACACATACATATACATTGCTAAAGATTTGTATGTACTGTATATATAAATATATATATATATATATATATATATATATATATATATGTCTATATATGTGTACATATATATTAATGTATTTATATGTGTACATGTATATTAATGTATTTATATGTGTACATGTATATTAATGTATTTATATGTTTACATGTATATTAATGTATTTATATGTGTACATGTATATTAATGTATTTATATGTGTACATGTATATTAATGTATTTATACATCCAGAAGGGCTGGATGCTGTTAGGTTCATGCTAGATAGCTTTACTGAATATGATTGTGATCTTAAGAAATATATTTTGCAGGTGTTGTCATTTTTGCTAACGCATAACTATTTTGAGTTCAATGGACTGTTTTATCTGCAGAGACGTGGGACGGCCATGGGGGCTAAATTTGCCCCAGCTTTTGCCAACCTTGATATGGGTTGGTGGGAGCTGTCCCACGTCTATGCAGATACAAATCCATTTAGGAACTCGATTGTGGCATACAAGCGCTACATTGACGACCTGCTGCTGGTCTGGTCTGGCTCTGAAGAAGAGGGTCAACAGTTTGTTGATTATTTAAACAACAATGAAGCAGGGTTACTGTTCACATACGTTTATAATAAAGAGAAGGTGTCCTATTTGGATGTGGAATTGGAAGGAGATAGGCTGAACAATATGGTTAATTCTGCACTCTATGTGAAACCGATTTCAGCTATTGCCCTGCTACACGCCAGGAGTTGTCACCCACGCCATATAAACTATGGTGTGGCTAAGGGACAATTTATTCGAATAAAACGGAACTGTTCTCGAGATGAGGATTTCCGGGCGGAGAGCAGGGCTTTATGGAAAAGGCTTAAAGCAAGGGGTTACCCTGATGGGCCCATTAGGAAAGCTTTTTTTGAAGTGCAGAGTATACCAAGAGTAGAATTGCTAAAACCAAAGAAATCTACAAAGACAAGAGAGAATGGTGAGATATCTTTCATCACCACATACTCCAATCAATATAGAGAGGTCTGTGAGATAGTTAGGAGAAATTTGCCCATTCTCAAGGCTGACGATGCCCTCAAAGATGTGGTAGATAAAGGTTGCCGCTTTGTCTCTAGGAGAAATGTTACCATAGGAAATATGGTCTCACCTAGTGCCCTTAGGAAACCTCCCAAAAAGAGCAGTTGGTTGAGCTGTAAAGGCTACTATAAATGTGGCTTACATAGTTGTACAGCATGCAACCATACCACTGTTGGTAAGGTGTTTCAATCTAACTATACACAACGAGTATTTGATTGTAATTACTGCACTAACTGTCGCTCTGATTTTGCAATCTATGTCATAACGTGCACCTCATGCAAAAAGCAATATGTGGGGTGCACAACACGTGAGGTTCGAGAACGTATACGTGAGCACCTCAATGATATAGAAAGAGGTAGAATGGCCACAGGTGCGTTAAAGCACTTTATACATGAGCATGATAAAAATATCAATTCATTTGCTTGGATGATTATTGATTTGGTTAAGAATAAACCTAGAGGAGGAAATAGGATTATGGAATTGTATAAAAAGGAGGCCTTTTGGATATTTAAATTGTATACACGAAGTCCAAAAGGCATGAACATCGAAAGTGATCTGATTAACTTTTGGTGTTAATCCGAACTCTTCTCCTCTATCTGTGGTTGAAATACCACTTTGTACTGATCATCCTCCTTTTGATTGACTTATCTTTATACCAATTTAAAATATATATATATATATATATATATTTTTTTTTAACAGTTATAAACAATTTAGCAACTGTCCAGTCTAGTAATGATAATACTATCAATATACTTAGGGTCATATCATTTAAGGTTTAGGAGTGTCACATGGGTTAGCAATAAGTCTGTCAAATAAGTACATAGTACATAGGATCCAGTATATTTACATAGATATGATCAGTCCCCCATAATTTTAATATTGTAAGGGGTAGATATACAATAGGATATATATGTATCTAAGAACAAGGAGATTGTTACTATTCCTATAAAGTTAATCAGCCATATGTAGTATTTATAAGCTGATAACACTCCATCAATGAACCTTTGAGTATATTTATATCTCTTAATATTTTCAAGTTCTTACTAGTAATGTCTTAAATTGGTATAAAATGACCTGAAGCCAATATTGAAACTTTTTCATAAACATAGTCTGATGACAATAAGGAAATGAAAACACTTTTTATTAACATGATGTTAGTTAATAAAATTACCAAGCTCTCAGTGAAGCTACATAGTTAATTCTTAATTACTGCAGCACAGACAGCCAATCATGGTACAGGGAGTGGTATAAGGCCACAGATTTTACCTTGACCATTAGTTCTATGAATAAGGCCAGCCAAGGCCGAAACATGTCAGACTGAGTCTACCCTTGTACTGTGCCCTTGTTTTTATGACTTTGTTTGACTTTTTATATGGAGAATAAAGAAACGGTTCTTTTACCTAATCCGAAGTTCGTTTTTAGGTCTGGTTGTCATTTACGGCATAGGAGAGTGCCGTCCGGATTGAGGAGCAAGACTGTTTCAAAAGACTTTGGATGCACCCGGGACTTCCCACACCAAGAAACCTAATTAACCGCCAAGATCGGTGACACCAGTATTTACCATTTTCTTTTCCCATCCATATCCACGCATCACTGAAGCGAGACCAGCAGCCGGAGGACGCAGATCCAGTGTGTCACAGGCGCAGAGTGAGTCACATGATCGGGTGACGTCAGATGCCGAGGCCCTGGAGCGAGGATCGCAGCTAGCGGCAGATCACAAGGGATTGATCCGAAGTACCCAAGGAGGTGAGCCGCAGTAAACGCTGTTTTCAAATCTTGCTTTGACTGCTATGAACTCTATTACCTGTATCATTATTATGGTCTCTTGCCGGGTCTGATTTGGAGGATTGATTTGGAGGATTGAGGATTGAGGTTGATGCTCATAGTGAACGGTGTCACCGGGAGCGGTACGTTGTGAATTATTACATCAACAAGCAGTCTGTTTATGGTTGTCTACTACTCTCTTGTTTGGCTTGTTAAGTATATTTTACACTATAAGGAGCGGTGGTCCTTTGTATTAATGGACACTGGATTTTAGGTGTGGGAGTATAGACTGATAAGCTTACCAGGTGCGATATTAATAAATGAATATTTATTCCAAGGCATAATATCTCCATATCCCCTGATTTAGCCCAATAAATATAATAAACGGATTATAAGGGGTTAAGACAACATGGCTTCCAGTAATTACTACTCATTGCTGTCCCTTGAGGATTTGGATAAAAATAGACCTACACTAAAGGATATCTTCAATCCTGATAATGAAACAAAAGACATTTCAGATGTTTTCTTTAAAATGGAAAAGGCATTACTGAAAGAGTATCAAATATGGTGGGACAAAAGGTCCCTAGAGAAATATGTAGATTTGAACATGGTACCACGAGGCCTTAAATTAAAGAAAAGGCCAACATTTCTTATGGTGGATGATGCCTTTCTCAGGGAATGGAATGATATCCTTACAGAGTGTTCCATTAGACTTATGCATTTGATTATTAGACATAAAGAACAGAAGCTAATTGAAGCTAGGCAACTAATACAACACATACAGAAAGATCTCAATCAGTTTGTAGACCACAGCCATTATGAAAATCTTGATAACCTGCTGAGACAGACTGTAGACAATATGAAGAAAGACATTGACAAACTTAAATTTCGCAAATTCACTAGAGACTCTGAGGATTATACCCTAAATAGAGTTTATTCAAATGGTTCACAACCTAACAGAAGGAACAGACGTCAACGTAGACAGAGGAAAGGGGGTGACCCTGAACTAAAGGATAAGAGTGACCAACAAATGACAACAATGAAAAAACAAGTGACCTTTTCTGACACTGATCCTGAGTCCAATGATGAAGTGGAGATTCAGGACTTTGTGGACTTTATGACCAGTGGACCCTCCTCTGATGAGGGGGAACAGATTAATGATTCTAATGTTGTGGTTCTTAAAGCCCCACAGCATGCCATATTACCCCCATTACCCCCTTCCCTACCTGTTAATACTACTGGTGGTATATTGAAACCAAAGAACAAAACTACACATAGAAATAGATATGTGAAAGCACTAGATAGTGATAAGCAGCCTAAACAAAATACACATCTAGATCAATCACAGGTTTTTCACGAGGTAGGGGCAGGACAGGGAGGAGGGGGAGGAAGGGGGAGAGGGACAGTGCCCCAGTTACAAACAACTCAGGGGGAACTACAGTCCCTAGACCAGAGAGAGAGATACACCCTCAGGAGGGGCAGACGGAACAGATACAAAATCTAAAAATAATTAATCTATCCTCAGTAGTACTAAGTGATTCAGAATTGGAAGTACTTAAACTTGGCTTAAATTTTGTACCTTCTACAGATTTTGACATATTTGAAACGCTTCTTGATGTTAACAAGCTTATTCGTAACTTAACATTAAAAAAGTTTTTTGCCACAGAGAATATACAGCATGATGATGTGTTAGTGCGGGATTGCTTAGATAAAACAATAGAGAATGACCATTTTCAGGTTAAAGATGCTGTTGATTTTTTAACACTGTATCAACTGGAACGAGACAGTTACCAATCAATGAATGTGATAAGTTCGCATACAGGCTTTAAGCCGAAGTCAATATTTTACCCCACACAGAGTAGAGGTAGGATCCTAGAACAATTTCATAGAAGGGTGGAGGAGGATCTGGTAAAATTGAAAGCTCAATGTAAAAATACTAAGGAAAATCTCACATTCAAACAGAAAACTGGTCTCAAACAGCTAAAAGAGAGGGATGATATAGTGATCAAAAACTCTGATAAGGGTGGATCTATAGTGATAATGGACAGATCATCCTATGTCGGGGAGGCCCTGAGACAGCTTGAGGACCAAGAGTTATATATGGTTTTGTCAGGTAACCCTGTATTTGTTTTTCAGAAGGAAATGAGGGACCTTCTAGACGATCGGCTGGAATTAGGAGTAATTGATCTAGTGACTTTCGAGTATTTGATGGTGGAGGAACCGGTTACTACGATCTTCCACCATCTACCGAAAGTGCACAAGTCTATTGAGGATGTCAAAGGACGACCGATAGTGTCCGGGATAGGCTCCTTGTTTGAGAACCTATCGAATTGGGTTGAGACACTTCTCCAGCCCATCGTCTGGAGGCTTCCTTCATACCTCCAAGACACTAAACACTTGCTTAATTTGATTGATGGCTTAAATTGGGAAATGAACTACAGCTGGCTCACCATAGACGTGGTGGGCCTTTATTCGGCCATACCGCACAAAGAAGGGCTGGATGCTGTTAGGTTCATGCTAGATAGCTTTAGTGAATATGATTGTGATCTTAAGAAATATATTTTGCAGGTGTTGTCATTTTTGCTAACGCATAACTATTTTGAGTTCAATGGACTGTTTTATCTGCAGAGACGTGGGACGGCCATGGGGGCTAAATTTGCCCCAGCTTTTGCCAACCTTTATATGGGTTGGTGGGAGCTGTCCCACGTCTATGCAGATACAAATCCATTTAGGAACTCGATTGTGGCATACAAGCGCTACATTGACGACCTGCTGCTGGTCTGGTCTGGCTCTGAAGAAGAGGGTCAACAGTTTGTTGATTATTTAAACAACAATGAAGCAGGGTTACAGTTCACATACATTTATAATAAAGAGAAGGTGTCCTATTTGGATGTGGAATTGGAAGGAGATAGGCTGAACAATATGGTAAATTCTGCACTCTATGTGAAACTGATTTCAGCTAATGCCCTGCTACATGCCAGGAGTTGTCACCCACGCCATATAAACTATGGTGTGGCTAAGGGACAATTTATTCGAATAAAACGGAACTGTTCTCGAGATGAGGATTTCCGGGCGGAGAGCAGGGCTTTATGGAAAAGGCTTAAAGCAAGGGGTTACCCTGATGGGCCCATTAGGAAAGCTTTTTTTGAAGTGCAGAGTATACCAAGAGTAGAATTGCTAAAACCAAAGAAATTCTCAAAGACAAGAGAGAATGGTGAGATATCTTTCATCACCACATACTCCAATCAATATAGAGAGGTCTGTGAGATAGTTAGGAGAAATTTGCCCATTCTCAAGGCTGACGATGCCCTCAAAGATGTGGTAGATAAAGGTTGCCGCTTTGTCTCTAGGAGAAATGTTACCATAGGAAATATGGTCTCACCTAGTGCCCTTAGGAAACCTCCCAAAATGAGCAGTTGGTTGAGCTGTAAAGGCCACTATAAATGTGGCTTACATAGTTGTACAGCATGCAACCATACCACTGTTGGTAAGGTGTTTCAATCTAACTATACACAACGAGTATTTGATTGTAATTACTGCACTAACTGTCGCTCTGATTTTGCAATCTATGTCATAACGTGCACCTCATGCAAAAAGCAATATGTGGGGTGCACAACACGTGAGGTTCGAGAACGTATACGTGAGCACCTCAATGATATAGAAAGAGGTAGAATGGCCACAGGTTCGTCAAAGCACTTTATACATGAGCATGATAAAAATATCAATTCATTTGCTTGAATGATTATTGATTTGGTTAAGAATAAACCTAGAGGAGGAAATAGGATTATGGAATTGTATAAAAAGGAGGCCTTTCGGATATTTAAATTGTATACACGAAGTCCAAAAGGCATGAACATCGAAAGTGATCTGATTAACTTTTGGTGTTAATCCGAACTCTTCTCCTCTATCTGTGGTTGAAATACCACTTTGTACTGATCATCCTCCTTTTGATTGACTTATCTTTATACCAATTTAAAATATATATATATATATATATATATATATATATATTTTTTTTTTTTTTAACAGTTATAAACAATTTAGCAACTATCCAGTCTAGTAATGATAATACTATCAATATACTTAGGGTCATATCATTTAAGGTTTAGGAGTGTCACATGGGTTAGCAATAAGTCTGTCAAATAAGTACATAGTACATAGGATCCAGTATATTTACATAGATATGATCAGTCCCCCATAATTTTAATATTGTAAGGGGTAGATATACAATAGGATATATATGTATCTAAGAACAAGGAGATTGTTACTATTCCTATAAAGGTAATCAGCCATATGTAGTATTTATAAGCTGATAACACTCTATCAATGAACCTTTGAGTATATTTATATCTCTTAATATTTTCAAGTTCTTACTAGTAATGTCTTAAATTGGTATAAAATGACCTGAAGCCAATATTGAAACTTTTTCATAAACATAGTCTAATGACATTAAGGAAATGAAAACACTTTTTATTAACATGATGTTAGTTAATAAAATTACCAAGCTCTCAGGGAAGCTACATAGTTAATTCTTAATTACTGCAGCACAGACAGCCAATCATGGTACAGGGAGTGGTATAAGGCCACAGATTTTACCTTGACCATTAGTTCTATGAATAAGGCCAGCCAAGGCCGAAACATGTCAGACTGAGTCTACCCTTGTACTGTGCCCTTGTTTTTATGCCTTTGTTTGACTTTTTATATGGAGAATAAAGAAACGGTTCTTTTACCTAATCCGGAGTTCGTTTTTTGGTCTGGTTGTATTTATATGTGTACATATATATTAATATATTTATATGTGTACATGTATATTAATGTATTTATATGTGTACATATATATTAATGTATTTATATGTGTACATGTATATTAATGTATTTATATGTGTACATATATATTAATGTATTTATATGTGTACATGTATATTAATGTATTTATATGTGTACATATATATTAATGTATTTATATGTGTACATGTATATGAATGTATTTATATGTGTACATATATATTAATGTATTTATATGTGTACATATATATTAATGTATTTATATGTGTACATATATATTAATGTATTTATATGTGAATATATGTATTTACAGTCATATATAAATTTATAAAAACATTAATATTAATATATATATAAGTGCATTAGAGCCCTTTGCCATTAAGTAGATGAAAACATGATAAAACATTCTTATGCAATATTCATATTTAATAAAAATTTTAACTGTATTTACTGTAAATATCTGCCATTTGCTAATGTGAATATGCTATGTTGTTTGTGCAATGTTTTTTTCCCCAACAAATTATGGGCGCGATCCGATATACAGCATAGTTTTCAGCGCAAGCGAGGGAATCCGCGCCACCCGTAGTTTCACCTCGCACATCGGGGTATAAAATATACGCCGCCGGCAGTTGCTAAAGTGCCGTAAGTCAGATAAACTAGCGATGTCCAGAAATGAGCGCAACTACAAATTTCTGGAGTCGCCAGTGACTTATGGCACTTTAGAAACTGCCGGCGCCTAAGAAAACGAACTAAAATATTAAATCTCCCGTAACTGTCTAACCTGCCTCCCAAAAATCAGCCCGATACGTATACCCCTATATCCGAAATCCCCCCTCTCACTCCTAATAATAAATGTATTAACCCCTAGACCGACAACCCCCCACAACGCAATAAGCCTAATTATTAACCCCCAAACCGCCATAGCCCACACCGCAATAAACCTATCCTAGTATTAACCCCTAAACACCATAGCCCACACCGCAATAAACCTATCCTAGTATTAACACCTAAACCGCCGCTCCCGGACCCCGCCGCACCTAAATAAAGTGTTTAACCCCTAAACCGCCGCTCCTGGAGCCCACCGCCACCTACATTATATGCATTAACCCCTAAACCGCTGCTCCCGGACCCGCCGCACCTAAATAAAGTGTTTAACCCTTAAACCACCGCTCCCGGACCCCGCCGCCACCTACATTAAATTTATTAACCCCCTAATCTGACCCCCCTACACCGCCGCCACCTACATTAAATTTATTACCCCCTAATCTGACCCCTAGATTATGGGGTAATAGGGTTCGCCCCTAGTTAAAATAAATACAAAGTTGCCTGTAAAATAAAAATAAATCCTAAAATAGCTACAATGTAATTATTAGTTATATTGTAGCTATTTTAGGATTTATTTTATAGGTAAGTAATTAGTTTTAAATAGGAATACTTTAGTTAATAATAGTAATATTATTTAGATTTATTTAAATAATAATTAAGTTAGGGGGGTGTTAGGGTTAGGTTTAGGGGTTAATAAATTTAATTTAGGTGGCAGCGGTGTAGGGGGGTCAAATTGGGGGTTAATAAATTTAATGTATGTGGCGGCGGTGTAGGGGGGTCAGATTAGGGGTTAATAAATTTAATGTAGTTGGCGGCGGTGTAGGGGGGTCAGATTAGGGGTTAATAAATTTAATGTAGGTGGCGGCGGGGTCCGGGAGCGGTGGTTTAGGGGTTAAACACTTTATTAATTATTGCAGTGGGGGATTGCGGTTGACAGGTAGATAGACATTGCGCATGCGTTAGGTGTTGGATTTTTTTTGGAAGGAATTTTAGGGAGTTACGGTGCTCCCATACTCAGCGCAAGGCCTGCTACGGCTGCATTTTATGGCGAGGTGACAATGGAGTAAGATTTCTCCATTTTCACCACGTAAGGCCTTGTGCTGGATATTGGATACCGACTTACGACGCGGTCCCATGTTAGCCTATTGGAGTAAAAATTGCGGGCGACGCGTGAAATATACGGGCGTAACTTGTATGCTACACCGTATATGTGATACCAAAACAGCGCAAAAAACGGCGTCGCCAGTTTTTGCGGGCGACGCTGCATATCGGATCGGGCCCTATGTTTCTCCAGTGACTCTCAGGTGTTAGTTCTTTCTTAACTTTTTTTTCTCCATTGATTTCTTTAGGGGGATATATGCATGTGCATGTGAAAACTTAAAGGGTCAGTCTACTTCAGAATTTTTGTTGTTTAACAGATGGATATCCCTTTCTTACCCATTCACCAGTTTTGAATGCCCAACACAGTTATATTAATACATGTTTTACCTCTGTTATTACCTTGATCTAAGCCTCTTCACAATGCCCCCTTATCTCAGTTATTTTAACAGACATGCATTTCAGCCAATCAGTGCTGACTCATAAATAACTCCACAGCAGTGAGCAGAACTGGCCCCCTAGCAAAATGACCCCATCGCATATTTACAAAACCCTAATTGTCTCTACCCAACCCCCATCTTTGACTCCACAATCACAAACACCTACATTTCTTACAACTGAAAAAAAACTTCACAAATACTAAAAGCTTGTTCGCGTTCGCCGCTGCGGGCGAACATATGCGATGTTCGGTCCACCCCCTATTCGTCATCATTGAGTAAACTTTGACCCTGTACCTCACAGTCAGCAGACACATCCCAGCCAATCAGCAGCAGACCCTCCCTCCCAGACCCTCCCACCTCCTGGACAGCATCCATTTTAGATTCATTCGGAAGCTGCATTCTTAGTGAGAGGAGGGACAGTGTAGCTGCTGCTGATTTAATAGGGAAATTGATAGCTAGGCTAGTGTATTCAGTGTCCACTACAGTCCTGAAGGACTCATCTGATCCCTGCTGTAAGGACAGCACCCCAAAAAGCCCTTAGGGCTAGAACATCAGTCTGTTTTTTTTTCCCTGTGTAATCTAATTGCAGTTGCCTGCCTGCCTGCCTGCCTGCCAGCGTGTGTGTCAGGCTCACAGCGTATACTGTGCCCACTTGCCCAGTGCCACCACTCATATCTGGTGTAACAGTAGTGTACATTTAAAAAACCACTAGAAACCTACATTTCTCAAATAGAGGAATCTATATAGGAGGTGCGCCAATAAAATAAACTAACGTGTATTCTATAATGTGGTACAAATAACCAACCTAACAATAATATTAATATTCGTGACAAGTGACTAACAATGTTAATAGTCAAAATGATGTGTTAATATTAACAACAAATGTTTATCATTGATATATAAAAAAAAAAAAAAAAATAATTGAAAGAATAAATAAAAAAAGTCCCAAATCACAACAAGTGAGTGTCCATATAAATAACCAAAACAAGATCCCACGACGAATGGGGACAAAAGCAGCTCTCTCCAATATTGTGCAGAAAATCAAAACAGTCCTAAAAGACAAAAAACGAGAGGCGCTCTTGGTGCAGTAAGTTCAAAGAATAGGATATACAACAAAGGATAAAATCCAGGTACTCACAAACAGGATTGCACATTCAGTGCAATAAGGAATGAGCCGAAGCTTCTGAGCCGCTCGGCTGACTCTCTGTGGCTGTGACTGCTGGTGTCCAGAACGAGGCTCCACTTCCGATGCTGATCACCAATCAGGAACGCCAACAGGGAGAAACACTGCGCCGTTGATACCTGGCGAAATAGACCCAACCAGGCGGGTCTCACCAAAAAGGGGAAATCAAAATTCAATTATTCAAAATCAATTATTTCCCCCTTTTGGTGAGACCCGTCTGGTTGGGTCTATTTCGCCAGGTATCAACGGCGCAGTGTTTCTCCCTGTTGGCGTTCCTGATTGGTGATCGGCATCGGAAGTGGAGCCTCGTTCTGGACACCAGCAGTCACAGCCACAGAGAGTCAGCCGAGCGGCTCAGAAGCTTCGGCTCGTTCCTTATTGCACTGAATGTGCAATCCTGTTTGTGAGTACCTGGATTTTATCCTTTGTTGTATATCCTATTCTTTGAACTTACTGCACCAAGAGCGCCTCTCGTTTTGTGTCTTTTAGGACTGTTTTGATTTTCTACATTTAAAAAAAACAACACTTTTTTGACTGTGAAATAATAGCAGTCAGTGGAAGGGGGCGGGATCGTGGGCGGGGATGTCCGGGGGCACGCACGGACGCGTGCGCATGCACGGGAGGGCGGGGGCGGGCGCGTGCATGGGGATGGAGCGGGTGGGAACTGCTACACTACAGAAAAAGTTGGCGTAAAATTTTAAAAAAAAAAGGAATAAAAATTTAAAAAAAAAGATCAGGCAGGTGGTGGGGGTTGGTCTGTGGGGGGGGGGAAGCTACACTAAAGAAAAAAAAAAAAAAAAAACAGAAGCCAATAAGGCAGATGGGGAGGGTTAGAGAGCTGTTTTGGGGGGATCAGGGAGGTTGGGGGCTAAGGGGGGATGCTACACCACAGCATATGTAAATATGCTAAAACATTTTTAAAAAACCTTTTATTTTAGTACTGGCAGACTTTCTGCCAGTACTTAAGATGGCGGGGACAATTGTGGGGTGGGGGAGGGAAGGGAGCTGTTTGGGAGGGATCAGGGGGTCTGATGTGTCAGGTGGGAGGCTGATCTCTACACTAAAGCTATAATTAACCCTGCAAGCTCCCTACAAACTACCTAATTAACCCCTTCACTGCTAGCCATAATACACGTGTGATGCGCAGCAGCATTTAGCGGCCTTCTAATTACCAGAAAGCAATGCCAAATTCATATATGTCTACTATTTCTGAACAAAGGGAAACTCAGAGAAGCATTTACAACCATTTGTGCCATAATTGCACAAGCTGTTTGTAAATAATTTCAGTGAGAAACCTAAAATTGCAAAAAAAATTAAGTTTTTTTAAAATTTGATCGCATTTGGCGGTGAAATGGTGGCATTAAATATACCAAAATGGGCCTAGATCAATACTTTGGATTGTCTACTACACTACACTTAAAGGACCAGTCAACACAGTAGATTTGCATAATCAACAAATGCAAGATAACAAGACAATGCAATAGCACTTAGTCTGAACTTCAAATGAGTAGTAGATTTTTTTTCTGACAATTTTAAAAGTTATGTCTTTTTCCACTCCCCCTGTACCATGTGACAGCCATCAGCCAATCACAAATGCATACACGTACCATGTGACAGCCATTGGCCATTCACAAATGCATACACACTTATTCTTGCACATGCTCAGTAGGAGTTAATGACTCAAAAAGTTTAAATATAAAAAGACTGTGCACATTTTGTTAATGGAAGTAAATTGGAAAGTTGTTTAAAATGTCATGCTCTATCTGAATCATGAAAGTTTAATTTTGATTGAGTGTCCCTTTAAGCTAAAATTAACTCTACAAGCTCCCTACACTACATGCTCCCTAATTAACCCCTTCACTGCTGGGCATAAAACACGTCTGGTGCGCAGTGGCATTTAGCAGCCTTCTAATTACCAAAAAGCAACGCCAAAGCCATATAAGTCGGCTATTTCTGAACAAAGGGGATCCCAGAGAAGCATTTACAACCATTTATGCCATAATTGCATAAGTTTGTTTGTAAATAATTTCTGTGAGAAACCTAAAGTTTGTGAAAAAGTAAACAATTTTTTTTTATTTGATCGCATTTGGTGGTGAAATGGTGGCATGAAATATACCAAAATGGGCCTAGATCAATACTTTGGGATGTCTTCTAAAAAAAATATATACATGTCAGGTATTCCTGACAGCAGGGTTCCAATGGTTTTGAAATAGCAAAGTGCTTCTTGTATTTATTTCCCTATAACTTGCAAAAAAAGCAAAGAACATGTTAACATTGGGTATTTCTAAACTCAGGACAAAATTTAGAAACTATTTAGCATGGTTGTTGTAGATGTGTAACAGATTTTGGGGGTCAAAGTTAGAAAAAGTGTTTTTTTTTTCATTTTTTCCTCATATTTTATAATATTTTTAATAATAAATTATAAGATATGATGCAAATAATGGTATCTTTAGAAAGTCCATTTAGTGGCGAGAAAAACGGTATATAATATGTGTGGGTACAGTAAATGAGTAAGAGGAAAATTACAGCTAAACACAAACACCGCAGAAATGTAAAAATAGCCCTGGTCCTTAAGGGAAAGAAATTGAAAAATTGCCTTGGTCCTTAAGGGTTAAAAAAAAACTAGAAATTTGACTGTGAAATAATAGCAGTCAGTTTCCTTCACGCGTGTGCGTTTCAGGGCCTGCCAGGGCACAGTGTCACACCAGTGCAACTCATATCTGGTGTAACAGTAGTGTACATTAAAAAAAAATACAATTTTGACTGTAATAGATTGAATAGCAGTTAGTTGTCTGCAAGCGTGTGTGTCAGGCCTACAGCGTCTACTCTGCCAACTTCTGCCAGTGCACAGTGCCACTCATATCTGTTGTCACAGTAGCTTGCACGCATAGTACCACTAATCGAAAAAAAAAATGACAGGCAGAGGCAGGCCACCCCGCAGGGGCCGTCGTGTTCGTGGTGCTGTGATTCCCTTTGGCCCTAGAATAATTCCCAGTGTTCAGAGGCCACGTACCCTGAACTCGAAAAGTTCTGAGGACATAGTTGACTGGCTAACACAGGACACTCAATCTTCTACAGCTTCCGCTCGGAACCTTGACGCACCATCCTCCTCCAGCTTAGCTTCGGGCACCTCTCAAGTTACCACTCACCTGCCTGCTGCCACCACCAACACTAGCACCACAGCCGATTCACTTGATCTGTCAGAGGAGTTATTTACACATCAGTTGGAAGAAATGAGTGATGCGCAACCATTATTGCCAGAGGATGTAGATAACAGGGATATGTCTCAGTCAGGCAGCATTACACACATGGACGTACGGTGTGATGATGATGATGTTGTACCCGCTGCGGGAGTTTGGTCTGTCACTGTGAAGCGGGTGTAACCCTTACACTACCTGATCGATACAACATCATACCTGATGTTTTAAAGCACGTTATTGCAAACAATTTAGGAATGTTAGGTGAGTTATGCCCTTTATGGATTAAAACCAGACTCTGCATCAACTATGTAATTTTCAATGGGAGTTTTGCCATGGATCCCCCTCCGGCATGCCACAGTCCAGGTGTTAGTCTCCTTGAAACAACTTTTCCATCACTATTGTGGCCAGAAAGAGTCCCTGTGGGTTTTAAAATTCACCTGCCTATTGAAGTCTATGGCGGTTCGCCCGGTTCGCCCGTTCGCGAACATTTGCAGAAGTTTGCGTTCGCCGTTCGCGAACGGAAAATTTTATGTTCGCGACATCACTAGTTAAGAGCTAGATTACAAGTGAAGTGCTATAAATGGAGCTTGCGGTAGCAATTAGTACTCTGAAAATTAACCAGAGATCCGATCTCTGGTTAATTTTCTAAAAGAGCCCAAAATGCCCTCAAAATGGAGGGCATTATAGTTTTTTAATAAAAAGGAAAAAAATCTAAAAAAAATGTTTTAATAAAAAAACCCTGCACTAGGCAGTTTGGGGTCTATAAAGTTGGTGGGAGTGGGGTGCCTTTACATTGCGGTCTATGGGAACTGTGTGATCTCATAGACCGCAATGTAAATATATATGTATATGCTTATATATTTATGTGTTAATATGTGTATATACACATATTAACACATAAATATATATGTATATAGTCATATACATATATATTTAAAAATGCTGCCCTTCGCTGCGCAAGGTTCTGATGCTATCTCTGATGGCATCAGAATGAGGCTCCCATAGGAGCCTATGGAAGTGCTCTCGTAAGTGCAATGCTTCTTGGCAATGCGAACGTGAGCTCGAGTTCGCCCTGCGATTTACTTGTAATACCAGCGCACATTATAGTGCGCTGGTATTACAAAGTGGAGCACTAATAATGGTTGCATGCAAGCGATATTTAGCACTCCAATTGTAATCTAGCCTTAAATGTATAAATCAGAATTATCGATGGGAAGGCTTAAAGGGAGATGAAACCCACATTTTTTTCTTTCTTGGTTCAGATAGAGAATACAATTCTAAACAACTTTCCAAATTACTTCTATTATTTAATTTGCTTCATTCTCTTGGTATCCTTTATTGAAGCAGCAGCAATACACAACTGGGAGATAGCTGAACACATTGGGTGAGCCAATAACATGAGGCATATATGTGCAACCACCAGAAGAGCGAGAGGACATTATTTAAAGGGACATGAAACCCAAACGTTATCTTTCTTGATTCAGATAGAACATGTTATTTTCAACAACTTTCCAAATTATTTTTATTAGATAAAAGATAATGAAAGATAACATTTGGATTTCATGTCCCTTTAAATAATGTCCTCTCGCTCTTCTGATTGTTCAATCCTTAAAGGGACAGTCTACTCCAGATTTTTTATTGTTTAAAAAGATAGATAATCCCTTTATAACCCATTCCCCAGTTTTACATAACCAACACAGTTAATTTAATATACTTTTTACCTCTGTGATTACCTTGTATCTAAGCGTCTGCTGGCTGCCTCCTTATCTCAGTTATTTTGACAGACTTGCATTTTAGCCAATCAGTACTGACTCTTAAATAACTCCATGGGAGTGAGTACAATTTTATCTATATGGCAGACATGAACTAGTGCTGTCTAACTGTGAAAAACTGTTAAAATGCACTGAGTTAAGAGGCAGTACGACGGCCTAGGAATTAGCATATCCATATGAGCATACCTAGGTTTAGCTTTCCACAAAGAATACCAAGAGAACAAAGCAAATTTGATGATAAAAGTCAAATGGGAAATTGTTTAAAATTGCATGCCCTATCTGAATCATAAAACTTTAATTATGAGTAGACTGTCCCTTTAACTGACAGCAGATAGTTTCTAACCAGCAGTTACAGGTATCAAAAAGTGCAGGATCTGTTTTAATATAATTATTTATTGACACATTTTATGATTACCATATAGCCTAGAATACCCAGCAGTTTTCTTTTAAATTTGACAGATGTGGTGGACCTTTTTCAATGTGGCGTGCAAAAAACTTTATTGGCATGCGACATGTAGTGCTGCCCCTGGTCTATACCGCCTGGGAGAAAATATTTTAGAAGATGTTTGCAAAGTTGGGTTCACAAACTCAAAAATACTTATTACACCTTTTCTAGAGGCTTTTCTAGAGAAGTAAAAAAACAGAAGAGAACAAAAAAGATGTTTTACTTGTGCACACAGAAACAGCATACGTTTTAAACTGCTTGTAAAATAATGTTTTTCTATTCAGAATCCTTTAATGTTTTTATTAGAAGTCATTCCATATTGATAGAAAATTTAGTTTATATATATATATATATATATATATATATATATATATATACAAAATAAACAGATAGAGTCCAGCACTTATTGAATTGCTTTAACCTGGCTGTGTGCTCGTTACAATGGGCTATCAGCAAAAACCCAAACAGATACAGTCCATATGTAGAAAGTAACAGCACCACTGCATCAATTTTCTTAAAGGTGAATTATTTCTTTATTGGAGATATCACAACAATAAAACAGCGACGTTTCGGACCTACATGGTCCTTAATCATGCATAGTTAAAACACAGTAAAACACACATTTAAAAAGGGTGGTATGACCAATCAGATTTCAGCTCACATTCTTAATTGAATTAACCCATGCCTATCCAGGCAAGATAATATACATATTACTTTTTCTATTAGTGGCCTCTAGTGGTACCATATTGAATAACACCCTGTCAAAATTTATAAAAACAAATACAGATCGTAGTCCCTATTCAGACCATAAGGGTACAATGTATTCAATTTCTTGATCCACCAAACTTCTTTTTGTTTTAGTTTAAGTTCTCTGTTACCCCCTCTTCTGTGTGTGGGGATATGGTCGATTACTTGGAAGCGCAGCTGACTAACAGTGTGTCCCATTTGGGTGAAATGTGCAGATACTGGCAGAGACATATCTTTAGATTTAATTGATGCCTTATGCTGACTAAACCTATCCCTGGCAGCTTGGGTGGTCTCTCCGATATAACAGAGGCCACATGGACATTTGAGTAGATAGATTACATAATTGGTTTGACAAGTGTATAGACCATTGATGGTATACTGTTTACGTTTATCATTTTGGGCCAAATATTTACCTCTAATAACTGAATTACATTGTGCACAGTGCAGACAAGGATAACATCCTTTATTGGGAGTAGTCAAATAGTTAATTTCAGATTGTTTAGTTGTCCCCACATCTGCTCTGACTAGATTATCCCTTAGATTTCTCACCCGTCTATAGGATGGCATTGGTGGTAATTTGAAAGACTCAACCTCAGGATTAAATTTAGTTAATAGATGCCAGTGTTTTCTTACTGCTTTAAAAATATGTTGGCTTCGCTGACTATATTCCATAGTGAGCACCAATCTATTTACATCATTTCTGGTTTTAGGTTTGGCTTTACTTTTATCAAGATCCATGATACTTTTATTTATAATCTCCTGAGGATAACCTCTTTCAATAAACTTCTTACCCATAGATTGTAGCCTAGAGGGCAATCTGTCCTGATCACTCACTATCCTTTTAGTGCGTAGTAACTGGCTTCTTGGGATAGAATTGAACACTGTCTCCGGATGGAAACTTTCATACCTCAAAAGAGTGTTTCTGTCTGTAGGTTTAGTAAAGAGATCAGTGTTCAATTTATCATCTTGTATATAAACAGTGGTGTCCAAAAAATTAATCTCATGAGATGAATATGTAAGTGTAAACTTGATGTTTGTCATTGAGGCATTAATTTCATCCACAAACTGTGTCAAAGACTCCAATGAGCCCCCCCATATGCCAAAAATATTGTCTATATACCTTAGCCATAGCTTACAACAAGAATTGAATGACTTATTGATGTAAACAAATTTATTTTCAAAGCCACTCATGAACAGATTGGCATATGAGGGAGCTACATTGGAGCCCATGGCCGTACCCCTCTTCTGCATATAATAGGTGTCCTGAAACAAAAAATAGTTGCAGTATAAAACCAGTCTTAACAAATCATCAATAAGATCTATCTGTGTTAGGTCATACAATTTACAATTATTCAAAAAACTTCTCACAGTATCAAGGCCTGCCTCATGAGGGATAGAGGTATACAAATTAACCACATCTAGAGAAAAGATAAACCAACTTTCTTCCATTTTTACTTTTTCTAGTTTTATCAGGAAATCATTGGTGTCTTTTATAAAAGACTTCTGTTCTTTAACCATTGGAAAAAGAATTCTATCCAGAAAAATTGACACATTTGAAAAAATGGACTCTGTGCATGCCACAATGGGCCGCCCTGGTGGGGATGACATATTTTTGTGAACCTTGGGCAAGGTATAAAAAACTGGTGTTATAGGATGTTTCTTATATAAAAAATCAAATACCTGTTTAGTTATAGTATTGCATTGAACTGCCCTATCCAGAATTGTTTTTAATTCTTTTTGTATTTCAACAAGAGGATTGTGGTCTAGTACTTCATATACCCCTCCATCAGAGAGTTGGTGTAAAATTTCTTGAATATAGTACTTAGTGTCTAATATTACAACAGCTCCGCCCTTATCGGCATTTTTTATGGTAATATCTTTATTGTTTTTTAGGGACAACATAGCTTCATATTCATCTTTTGTAAGATTATAATTTTTCATCTCTGGATTTAAGTTAAATTTTTTCATTAAGTTATTGATATCCTGTTGTACAAACCTAATAAAAGTTTCCACACCAGAATTACTGGTAGGAGGTATGAATGAAGACTTTTTATGTAAATTAAGGCATTTCAGATCAAGGGGATTTGTTTGCATAACACCTTCATTTATTTGGCTTTCAGTACACACATTATTAGTATTTATATTATTGCTACCATATATAGCTTTCAACCTGAGCATTCTGAAAAATTTATACAAATCTTTATCAACTTCAAATTCGTCACAGTCCTTAGTAGGGCAGAAGGAAAGTCCTTTCATTAGCAAGCTGTGTTCCGTCTCGGTTAGCTCGTATTCCGAGATATTAATTACTAGACTCTCCTTGTCCTGTATGGGGGAAATGTGGTCAGGCTGTGCGTTTACCTTCATTTCCGCATACCTCGTCGGAACCTCCCTCCTTGTTGACGTCTCGGCATCTGCCGGTTTCGGTTCCAGGAGCTCCGCGTGTACATCCGTTGTTCTTTGGGATCGGCGGTGCTTCCGCCCTCCCCTCCGGTGTCTCCTTCTGAGCCGGAATCTAAAAAACTTTCCCCAGAGGATGACCCTTCGGCTAGTCTGTCCTGCTCTGTTGACGCTCTCGGCATTCTCCTCCAGTGAGGTGTATCGCGTATCTCGCGTTGTCTTGACGTGTGGTCACGTGACCAGTTGTACACCCGGTGATTGGTGTAATCAAGCTCATCACGTACAAACTTAGATCTTTTCCTCTCCTCAAGATCTGAACGATATTGAGCCAACAATGTATCAATTTCTTCTTTAGTGGTTTTCAACATTTCCAAAGTATACTTTGTTTCCATTCCCCGCTCGGCTTCCAGCACCAATCCTTTTTGTTTGTCAATCTCTAACTGCAGACATTCTACAGTGAGCACAATTAAATCAAAAGAGCACTTGTTAAGTATACTCTCAAATCTTGTTCTGTACAGTTCATGGTTAGCCAGTATGGTGGGTCTCAATTTTATCCTTAGGCCTCTAGGAATTCTTTTAATGCGGTAATATTCTGCTAGCGTGACTGAGTGCAGCTCTAGAGAAATCAGTCTCCTCTTTGTTTTTTCATATTCCTTTTTTGAATCCACTTCAGCAGAATTTCTTAGAAAGTTCCTTGATCCCACGGCCAATGAAGTGATGCGTGCTGCATCAAGGTCAGAATAGGAAAAAGTAGCAGGTTGGATATCCTCCATAGTACCTTCACTCGCTGGTAGTGCACGTAACTCTGCTGATTCCATGTGTGCAAAATAAACAGATAGAGTCCAGCACTTATTGAATTGCTTTAACCTGGCTGTGTGCTCGTTACAATGGGCTATCAGCAAAAACCCAAACAGATACAGTCCATATGTAGAAAGTAACAGCACCACTGCATCAATTTTCTTAAAGGTGAATTATTTCTTTATTGGAGATATCACAACAATAAAACAGCGACGTTTCGGACCTACATGGTCCTTAATCATGCATAGTTAAAACACAGTAAAACACACATTTAAATGTGTGTTTTACTGTGTTTTAACTATGCATGATTAAGGACCATGTAGGTCCGAAACGTCGCTGTTTTATTGTTGTGATATCTCCAATAAAGAAATAATTCACCTTTAAGAAAATTGATGCAGTGGTGCTGTTACTTTCTACATATGGACTATATATATATATATATATATATACAAAAGCAACAAGAAAACGAGGACCAGCTGGATCGGTTACAACCAAGTGGGTTTATTCAGGCATAAGTGATAGAACACTCAGTGGTGTACAAGGTAAGGTAATATTGATCTGACGCGTTTCGCGCATGTGCAATGCGCTTCATCGGAGATCATATAATATATTAATCTGATCACAACAATGGCAACAAAATTAGCTAGTGTGATTATTTCAAATCCAATTATGTAAAATTAAAATTACATATATATAGTATGTATAAGGAAATGTTTTCCACGTATCAGTAACATTAACAATTGTTAACCAACATGGCTTGACCTAAACTACTATAGCCAGTTTTGAAGTTTTATATCTACAGTATATCCTCCCTTGGGGATAAAGACACCTAGCAGTCTTGTATTGATGCTGAGGGAAGATTTCTAGATTTCTAACACAAAGTTAACAATAGCTGAGCATAAGTATCTGTAACACTCAAGGATTGATCTGTTTTGAATCTGGGATACCTTCGATTGAAGAGGTGGGACCTCAGTTTTTTGCAATACCGTGGTATGAGTTGTCCTGCACTATTGGTTAGTATGCATAATAATTTACTCTTAATTTTACATGTCAGTTTTGGGACAATTTTGAATATGAAATGGATATAATTGTCAGGGATATGACTATTAAGAGAAAGAGATAGAGGCCTATTTATCAAATGTCTGTCGGACCTGATCCGACAGTGCGGATCAGATCCGACAGACATCGCTGAATGTGGAGAGCAATACGCTCTCCGTATTCAGCATTGCACCGCCAGCTCATGTGAGCTGCTGGTGCAACGCCACCCCCTGCAGATTCGCCGCCAATGGGCTGCCAGCAGGGAGGTGTCAATCAACCCGATCGTACTTGATCGGGTTGAATTGTGGCGATTCCTGTCCACCTGCTCAGAGCAGGCGGACAGGGTAATGGAGCAGCGGTCTTTAGACCTTCTATCTTCCAGTGTTAAAGGAACTATATAAATATATACAGTAAACATACACAAACACACACATATATACAGTATATCAGTATTGAACAAACATGAGAACAGATAAAAAAACACGTGTTTAAGACACAGATCTTTATCACATATTTGAGCTATCCCCTAATGAAGTCAGGATTGGCCAAGAACAAAAGTGAAACTTACATACCCATTGGCTTACAAAGGAATCGATCAGGTGACAAGGGCATTGTTATTGAATAGTGTAAATGTGAAACCTTTCCCACCTGCAGAAAAGCCTTTCCAGTCTTTAGCGTTTCAAATGCACGCTTGAAGGTACAAAGCAGACATATACAACAAGAATATACTGCCGACTGTTATACAATGAAAAAAAAACCCTCAAGTTTGCTTACTAGTTGACGTTATCCTTTGTAAACATGGAACGATTTCCAATGAATGAAATTCTCTAAAAGTTAAGAAGTGGCCATATGGACTATGTATCATTCTACCATGAAATAAGAGGGAAGTACAGGGGAGAAAGAACACATAGGGACATAGAATGAACAATTAAAGGACCAGTCAACACATTAGATTTGCATAATCAACAAATGCAAGATAACAAGACAATGCAATAGCACTTAGTCTGAACTTCAAATGAGTAGTAGATTTTTTTTATAACAAATTTCAAAATTATGTATATTTCCACTCCCCTTGTACCATGTGATAGCAATCAGCCAATCACAAATGCATATACGTATAGTCTGTGAATTCTTGCACATGCTCAGTAGTATCTGGTGACTCAAAAATTGTAAATATAAGACTGTGCACATTTTTTTTTAATGGAAGTAAATTGGAAAGTTGTTTAAAATTACATGCTGTATCTGAATCATGAAAATTTAATTTAACCTGAGTGTCCCTTTAAATAAAAAGAAATCACTATAATCTATTATGGACATTTTGGAAATTGTTATCTATAAGCTAAAGCTTCATAGTAATGAGTATTTACTGATAAGGCTAATAATGTAAAATATATGGAGGACCAGATCATCCAGAATTTAGGGAGAGAAACTAGTTATGAAACTAATTAGAGTAGGCAACAGATAGATCATATATATTAGATGCCTATATAACCTCTTCCCAAAACAATAATATGATATAATATCATCCAATATAGAGGTAAAATAGGGCAGACCAGCATTAAACATTACCCAGTAACAGCTTGAAAAGAATAAAAGTTGAGAAACTTGCATCTATAAATTCAAACCTATAAATATCTGCCCCTAAACAAATAAGTAATTCAAGTGACATGAAACTGAACTTCTTTAAATACATATTAAAGGAACAGTCTAGTCAAAATTAAACTTTCATGATTCCGATAGGGCATGCAGTTTTAAACAACTTTCTAATTTACTTTTATCATCAAATTAGATGTGTTCTCTTGGTATTCTTTGTTGAACGCTAAACCTACTTAGGCTCATAAGCTAATTTCTAAGCCCTTAAAGGCCGTCTAAAATTTCAGTCTATTTTGATATTTTTCCACAGCTAGACAGCACTAGTTCATGTGTGTCATATAGATAACATTGTATCCACTCACGTGGAGTTACTTATGAGTCAACACTAATTGGCTAAAATGCAAGTCTGTAAAAAAAAACTGAAATAAGGTGGGATCCTACAGAGGCTTAGATACAAGGTATTCACAGAAGTAAAATTTTTTTTAATATAACAGTGTTGGTTCTGTCCTCAAAAGGTGCCATGATAGCTCACAATTCTTATTTTGAAAATCTATTTTCTCAATGATCAAATCCCACACAGTATTGATAAAACTGATTAAAATGAGAAACACAGAGGTTAGCACCACAATAAAATAAGACATATTGGCCATATCAATGGGAAATTGCTCAGGCGGACAGACATCGCCGGAAATCACTCGATCGGGTTGATTGACACCCCCCTGCTGGCGGCCGATTGGCCGTGATTCTGCAGGGGGCGGCGTTGCAAGAGCTGCTGGTGCAATGCTGAATACGGAGAGCGTATTGCTCTCCGTATTCAGAGAGGTCTGGCGGACCTGATCCGCACTGTCGGATCAGGTCCGCCAGACTTTGATAAATAGGGGCCTATGTCTAAGGCAGTACACTGTGTATCAATGTGGCTCATAGCAGTAAACTCATTTAACCAAAGAAGATCAAACTGTTAGGTTTAAAAAACTGTAGAGGTTTGAAGTTCTCAATAACATATTAGCCATACAAAATATCATTGCAAGAACATATGTAATTTTAGCCAACAAACTCTACCTACCAGCCTGAACAGCTAGATTATAGCTGTCCATGGAGTGAGTACTTGTCCACCTGTGATTATATATTGCAATATATACAGACTTCACTATTGCATGTTTTCTCTCTTCTTTGGGATGTCCTTGGATTTAACTACCATCGAGTGCTGACACCTACTACTTCCTTGTTGGTGGAAACTATGCAGACAGACACCAAAAGGAATAGTACTATCTAAATAAAAGCACAACTTAAATCACATTAAGAACATAACTTGCTTGGTAGTTGACCATTCCATCATGGAGACCCTGCTGCATCTTTTTTATACAGGTATACCTCACTTTACAGCGCTTCACTTTACAGCGATTCGCTAATACAGCGCTTTGTGGAGCTGAAGTTCAACCTCCAAAGATTTTGAAATAGTGCTGTAATCTTCGTGATTGTTACCAATTAGCGCAGATTGAAGAACATTGTTAACACCGCTAAACAGCCCCCAGGACCGCTGCATCTGAACTGAATTTGGAGGATCGGCGATAGGGGCAGAGAAAACTTGCAACTCAATCCTGTAAGTGCGAGCACTATTGGAGGACAAAGTTTGAAAACATTGGTCATCTAAACCATGTGACCAAAATACATAGAACAAGGATATACCGTAATGGTCAGAGACACCGTAGGAAGCACGGCAACATCTATAAACCCCTAGAATTTCTAAGGTACCTTGATATATTCGAACTGTTTTAACATATTAACTCATATATACAACTTTGAAAACTCCACTGTATTAAGTTCATCACCAAACTCTAGTTTGACTAAATACAAAACAGATAAACTGACTATAATATGTTGGATCAGTTGTAACAAACTGGGAAAGAAACAGTTAGCATTTAAAAGTTGACAAAGCTACATATGTATCAAAAAGTATATCTGATACAATAGACCCAGTAAACAAAAAATTGTAATAGATACATTGGACAACTCTTTTAACGTATATCTTGAATCTTTTAAAAAAGATATTTTAACGACACCTATGCTATTTTTATACAACCTTTTTTTATTGTGCATTTTTGTTGCCTTTAATCAACAAAGAGCACAGCAAAAGCTCCAGATAATTGTTTATAATATGTATTAATATTTTGTATGACAATTAAATTGATATTGCTGAACTTAACACTTTTTATTCAAATCTTAGGTAAACCTAATTGAAGAATTAGAGGACCACTAAAATTATACCTTAGTATAAGCTGAACATTAAGTAATATAACATCTTAGGAATAAAGATATATATTTTGGGTAAAAATTGTGGATAATATTGGCCAAAATTGCTGTGCTATTTAGTAAGATAATCTTCACTTTAGACCTGTTGAGATCAACACTACACTGATCGTTCCCAATTATTTTTAACTGACACTGAGAATAAATTTATATCACATTGGTTGAGTAAACACATAGGTAAAGAAACCATATTAAGATATTGGGATTTTTTCAATCTTAATAAATTATTAAACTAATACATCAACACTAGTGATGTCGCGAACCTAAAATGTTGCGTTCGCAAACAGCGAACGCAAACTTCCGCAAATGTTCGCGAACGGGCGAACCGGGCGAACCGCCATAGGCTTCAATAGGCAGGCGAATTTTAAAACCCACAGGGACTCTTTCTGGCCACAATAGTGATGGAAAAGTTGTTTCAAGGGGACTAACACCTGGACTGTGGCATGCCGGAGGGGGATCCATGGCAAAACTCCCATGGAAAATTACATAGTTGATGCAGAGTCTGGTTTTAATCCATAAAGGGCATAAATCACCTAACATTCCTAAATTGTTTGGAATAACGTGCTTTAAAACATTGAGTATGATGTTGTATCGATCAGGTAGTGTAAGGGTTATGCCGGCTTCACAGTGACAGACCAAACTCCCCGTTTAACGCACCGCACTGCATTATTCTAGGGACAAAGGGAATCACAGCACCACGACCACGTCGACCCCTGCGGGTGGCCTGCCTCTACCTGTCATTTTTTTTTCGATTAGTGGTACTATGCGTGCAAGCTACTGTGACAACAGATATGAGTGGCACTGTGCACTGGCAGAAGTTGGCAGAATAGACGCTGTAGGCCTGACGCACACGCTTGCAGACAACTAACTGCTATTCAATCTATTACAGTCAAAATTGTATTTTTTTTCTTAAATGTACACTACTGTTACACCAGATATGAGTTGCACTGGTGTGACACTGTGCCCTGGCAGGCCCTGAAACGCACACATGTGAAGGAAACTGACTGCTATTATTTCACAGTCAAATTTCTAGTTTTTTTTTAAATGTACACTACTGTTACACCAGATATGAGTTGCACTGGTGTGACACTGTGCCCTGGCAGGCCCTGAAATGCACACGTGTGAAGGAAACTGACTGCTATTATTTCACAGTCAAATTTCTATTTTTTTTAACCCCTTAATGACCGAGGACGTACGCCATATGTCCTCAGAAAAAATACAGTTAACGCCTGAGGACGTCCTCGGTTTGGAAAGCAGCTGGAAGCGATCCTGATCGCTTCCAGCTGCTTTCCGGTTATTGCAGGATGCCTCGATATCGATAACAATAACAAATTTTACCCCTCCGGTGCAGAGAGAGCCACTCTGTGGCCCTCTCTGCACTGGGCATCGATGGCCGCATTCGTTGGTGGGTGGGAGCTGAAGTGGGAGGCGGGTGGGCGGCCATCGATGCGGTCCTTGTCAGAGAGGGGGGCGGGACCGGGGGCGCACGCGCGTGCATGGGAGGAGGCTGCGGGCGCGTGCATGGGGAGGGAGCAGGTGGGAACCGCTACACTACAGAAAAAAATGTTTTTAAAAGTGGGAGAAAGGGGTGCAAAATATTTAGTACTTGGAAATCGAAGTGATCTGGGAGTGGGTGGAGGATTGGTCTTGGGGGTGGGAAGCTACACTACAGAAAAATTAAATAAAAATAAAAACAAAAACATTTTATTTGCAAACTGGGTACTGGCAGACAGCTGCCAGTACCCAATATGGCCCCCAATAAGGCAGAGGGGGAGCGTTAAGAAGCTGTTTTGGGGGGATCAGGGAAGTTGGGGGCTAAGGGGAGGATCCTACACAACAGCATATGTAAATATGCTAAAAAATATATAAAAAAAAAAAAAAGATACCTTTTATTTTAGTACTGGCAGACTTTCTGCCAGTACTTACGATGGCGAGGACAATTGTGGGGTGGGGGAGGGAAGAGAGCTCTTTGGGAGGGATCAGGGGGTCTGATGTGTCAGGTGGGAAGCTGATCTCTACAATAAAGCTACAATTAACCCTGCAAGCTCCCTACAAGCTACCTATTTAACCCCTTCACTGCTGGGCATAATTCATGTGTTGTGCGCAGTTGCATTTAGTGGCCTTCTAACTACCAAAAAGCAACCCCAAAGCCATATATGTCTGCAATTTCTGAACAAAGGGGATCCCAGAGAAGCATTTACAACCATTTGTGCCATAATTGCACAAGCTGTTTGTAAATAATTTCAGTGAGAAACCTAAAGTTTGTGAAAAATTGACTATTTTTTTTAATTTGATCGCATTTGGCGGTGAAATGGTGGCATGAAATATACCAAAATGGGCCTAGATCAATACTTGGGGTTGTCTACTACACTACACTAAAGCTAAAATTAACCCTACAAGCTCCCTACAAGCTCCCTAATTAACCCCTGCACTGCTGAGCATAATACACGTGTGGTGCGCAGCGGCATTTAGCGGCCTTCTAATTACCAAAAAGCAATGCCAAAGCCATATATGTCTGCTATTTCTGAAAAAAGGGGATCCCAGAGAAGCATTTACAACCATTTGTGCCATAATTGCACAAAATGTTTGTAAATGATTTCAGTGAGAAACCTAAAATTTGGAAAAATGTAAAGTTTTTTTTTATTTGATCGCATTTGGCGGTGAAATGGTGGCATGAAATATACCAAGATGGGCCTAGATCAATACTTTGGGCTGTCTACTACACTACAGTAAAGCTAAAATTACCCCAAAAAGCTCCCTACATGCTCCCTAATTAACCCCTTCGCTGCTGGACATAATACACGTGTGGTGCGCAGTGGCATTTAGCGGCCTTCTAATTATCAAAAAGCAACGTCAAAGCCATATATGTCTGCTATTTCTGAACAAAGGGGATCCCAGAGAAAAATATACAACCATTTATGTCATAATTGCACAAGCTATTTGTAAATAATTTCAGTGAGAAACCTAAAGTTTGTGAAAAAATTTGTGAAAAAGTGAACAATTTTTTTATTTGATCGCATTTGGTGGTGAATTGGTGGCATGAAATATACCAAAATGGGCCTAGATCAATACTTTGGGATGCCTTCTAAAAAATATATATACATGTCAAGGGATATTCAGGTATTCCTGACAGATATCAGTGTTCCAATGTAACTAGCGCTAAGTTTGAAAAAAAAAAAATGGTTTGGAAATAGCAAAGTGCTACTTGTATTTATGGCCCTATAACTTGCAAAAAAAGCAAAGAACATGTAAACATTGGGTATTTCTTAACTCAAGACAAAATTTAGAAACTATTTAGCATGGGTGTTTTTTGGTGGTTGTAGATGAGTAACAGATTTTGGGGGTCAAAGTTAGAAAAAGTGTGTTTTTTTCCATTTTTTCCTCATATTTTATAAATTTTTTATAGTAAATTATAGGATATGATGAAAATAATGGTATCTTTAGAAAGTCCATTTAATGGCAAGAAAAACGGTATATAATATGTGTGGGTACAGTAAACGAGTAAGAGGAAAATTACAGCTAAACACAAACACTGCAGAAATGTAAAAATAGCCCTGGTCCCAAACAGACAGAAAATGGAAAAGTGCTGTGGTCATTAAGGGGTTAATGTACACTACTGTTACACCAGATATGAGTTGCACTGGTGTGAAACTGTGCCCTGGCAGGCCCTGAAATGCACACATGTGAAGGAAACTGACTGCTATTATTTCACAGTCAAAAAAGTGTTTTTTTTTTGTTTTTTTTAAATGTACACTACTGTTACACCAGATATGAGTTGCACTGGTGTGACACTGTGCCCTGGCAGGCCCTGAAACGCACACCTGTGAAGGAAACTGACTGCTATTATTTCACAGTCAAAAAAGTGTTTTTTTTTTGTTTTTTTTAAATGTACACTACTGTTACACCAGATATGAGTTGCACTGGTGTGACACTGTGCCCTGGCAGGCCCTGAAACGCACACGTGTGAAGGAAACTGACTGCTATTATTTCACAGTCAAAAAAACATTGTTTTTTTTTAAATGTACACTACTGTTACACCAGATATGAGTGGTGGCACTGGGTAAGTGGGCACAGTATACGCTGTGAGCCTGAGACACACGCTGGCAGGCAGGCAACTGCAATTAGATTACACAGGAAAAAAAAAAAGCAGACTGATGTTCTAGCCCTAAAAAGGGCTTTTTGGGGTGCTGTCCTTACAGCAGAGATCAGATGAGTCCTTCAGGACTGTAGTGGACACTGAATACACTAGCCTAGCTATCGATTTCCCTACTAAATCAGCAGCAGCTACACTGTCCCTCCTCTCACTAAGAATGCAGCTTCCAAATGAATCTAAAATGGATGCTGTCCAGGAGGTGGGAGGATCTGGGAGGGAGTGTCTGCTGCTGATTGGCTGGAATGTGTCTGCTGACTGTGAGGTACAGGGTCAAAGTTTACTCAATGATGACTAATAGGGGGCGGACCGAACATCGCATATGTTCGCCCGCCGCGGCAAACGCAAACAAGCTATGTTCGCCGGGAACTATTCGCCGGCGAACTATTCGCGACATCACTAATCAACACTTAAAGATCACTCAAAAATTACATAATTAGTATTAAAGCTACCACAAAGCAAATTTTATATAAAAAGTGCATTTAATCCAGCACATTAGATTATTAGAGATATCTAAAATCACGTTTTTATTTTGCACTTGGACACTATAACACTGCTATCAAAAAATCTTTTTCACAAAGGTATATAGAATAACCAGATTGCTGCAGGCGCCACCTTCACCTATCTTTTTTTTTTCTTGTAAACTATACTGTGGAGTCATTTGTGAGAGACCCCACCAGTAAGGGAGGCTATATTCTGGTTTTTGAGTTTATATATTTCTAAAAAAAACACTTCTGTAACCATTTTGTTATGCTTAGTTCACTCTGTTTACAGCATTACAGTGCAAACTGTGTCTCAGTGTTATAGTCTGGCAAATTTTACTACAGTCATTATTACTATTGTCATTATTTTACAGGTACAGTATTTTTTGAATACTGTACTGTGCTAGTGTTAAACTCAATGTAGCACTATTGCACCCCTAATATATGCTAGTTACAAACATGTTTTTACGTTTTTAATCATACTGGCAAGTGAAAAGAAAGCTAAAACCGCCTTGTTTCACTTTAAGGCATTTTCACTTTACAGCGGGGCTCCGGTCCCTAACCCGCTGTATGAGCGGGGTATACCTGTATTCAAATTTCATCATTTATGAAGGAGAAGGTAGTCTCAAGATGAAGCACAATTACCGGGGCTTCCACAAAGAAGAAGAATGCGAATCCCAAGGATCTTCCTTTCCAGGATCAGATTAGACTCCCTTACTGACTAAGAGATCATCTAGAATTTCTGTCAGGATAACGAGTCTATCCTGGCACTGTACAATGAGATTAGTGAGGCACGATAGCTCATGACATAATGGTCATGGGCAATACCTGGACTCTTGCAACAGGATTCTTCCAGTAATTTAAATTTGCTCAGTTAAAAATAAAAGACACAACAGGCAAAAAAAAAGTAATTGATCTGTTCGGGTAAAAGATTCTTATAATGTGATCTGCCCTTATCTTCTCGTGTCATTGACATTATTGACACCTTTCTGGTTATATTGGGTACAAAATTCTCTTATTGAAAGTAGACAGGTTAGCAACTTTGCATATTTGTGCAGAGCAGAGCTTCAAAGTTATCAATAATCCACTGGTTTTCATGACGGATCAGACGTGACTTTGTTCTAGATGGTTTTTAGAACGTTTGAGTGACAGATTTGCTATGGCATGGTTTATCGAGATGAGAACAATTTGATGGGTTAGACTTGATGGGCCTTTTTGGTTCTTATCTACCATCAAATTTTATGTTTCTATGTTTAATTTGAAGCCTTAGTACAAGGTGACCAAAGTCTCTAGATTGAAGCAAGATTGTCTACACCTGTATCAATGCATTATACATTTGTGTTAATATTTAATGCATCCGTAGTGTATTACTATAAATGTGGGTAATTTATTCTGCAATTCTTGCAGTGCTTTAGAATATAACAGTGCTATACAACGAAATGATGACAAACTGTTGAATATCAGGACTGTCTATATCTTGTTATTAAAATAATTATTAAAATAATTAGCCATGCTTTCATATCTATATTTGTTTTCTATAAATACATTCAAATTAACTGACATAAAACCAATAATATTATTTTCTAACCATGCGGTTCTTTAATTTAATTGTTTGTTTTAGGTCCTCCTTTTTTTAAGAAAAAAAAACAAACACCTTAGGTGTGATTTAATGCACGTTGTATAAAATCCATTCTCTTTGTCAAAGCACTAACAAGGACACAACCACTTAACAAGTCGTCTGGAGGAATCAACGGTAGATATTTAATTACCACCAGCACCATGGTAGGAATAAAGTTTATTCACTTATTGTGTAGACATGTAAAAAAATATTTTATCATACACAAATAAATAAGCTAATTACATTTATTATCAATTAATTAACCTGGAAATATTTTTATTTCAGATTATAATGATTTAATATTTAATGTATATATTATATTATATTATTATCCCATAATAGTTTATGTATCAATTACTGTATTGCATTGATTTTTTTGATATCAGGTCATCAATAATACTAATATCTAATTTACACTTTTTTTGTTTTGCCTATAATGAGATAGATTTTGTTTTATTTATTTTTAGTATGGGTTCATAAACACCTGCTTGAAATCTCTTGTAATTGAGAAGTTTGGGGAAGATAACTGGGAAAAACTAAAGTGAGTATAAAATGATAAAAGTGTGGTTTATTGATAGTGATATATTATTATGCTCCTCAATGTAATATAATGAGATGACATTTGAGTGAATAATGCTGATGTAATGGTTAAATTCAAATTGCCTTAAAGTTTGCAGATACCAATTCCTATTAATAATTAGGGAAATGTATTGGAAATGCTTACTTAGAATAGTTTGAGTGCGCTGATACCAAATTATGATGTGGGGAACATTTTGTGGAATAATAAGATTTATATCAGTACATAAATATATCCTGTTACAGAGTGCTATGAAATGCTTGGCTTGCAAGGAACTGTATAGCACTACAAATGCTACTTAAATGTTCAATTTGACTGTTCGGTGGCTTATTGTCGTTTTTGTGCTGCTCTAAGCACTGGGAAATCTGTTGCCTCTGTCACCCACCCTCAACAATTGTAGAATATTTGCAGGGCTGGCTCTGTCAGAGCAGAGCATACTACCTGAAATAATATAAAATGCCCAAGTCACTTGTATATATCTATGTATCTCTTTTTCCTTAGGATACAGTGCAATAGTTGGGTTTAGACTGTTTGTTGGGTTTAGACTGTAGTGGAAAGAGAGTTGGGGGCATCATCTTATTCCCTTGGCAACATGAATGGGTAATACACCCCATTAAACAACCAGTGATCATTCATTTCTAATAAAATAATAATAATAATAATAATAATAATAATAATAATAATAATAATAAAATGAATGTAGAGGCTAGGAATGAGAAAGCAACATGGCATAAAACTACCCCTCATAATTTGCTGCCCTGCCCTAAATCCTGCTGCCCTGGCACAGTGCTAGTTGGCCTAAACCAAAATATATTCTTTAAATTCCGAACTGAAGATCAGCTTCTGTTAGACTTTATGAATGACATTGGTCTATTCTAAGGCATTGGAAGAGTTGTGATAAATATCTCAAACAGCTTTTTGCAAAGTTTTCAAACTCAAGGTGATTAACCATTAAAAAACATTCATTGACTACCAATAAATTGCATTAAGAGAATTCAACAGTGGTATTCCAATCCATTAGAAAACGCTTTTCAAGCATTTTTTAAAGGAATTTTTGGAATTTTCTATTTCAACAGCTTTCACCTCTTGAAAACCTATTTTGTCTGTTTACAGCAGCATTTTCATTTGCTCACACAACTATTATAAATGATAACGTTTTTACGCTCGCTCAGTATGCATGTTAATAAAAAGGATGCTTTTCTAGTTTAATTGCAAATAAAATATATAGTTCAAATCTCAATGTATATGTTTGGACATTTATAAATATTAATTATAAAATGATGCATTGTTATTCATTTTGAATTAACTAGCTACCATATTTTGATTCCTTGTTGACCATCTTCATTTTCTTTTCAATAAGCACTTTGAAAATTCCTGAGGGAGCCTCCTAAATAAATTTGTAAAGCATGGGATTCTTATATTTATAGGGTTAGATTACAAGTGGCGCGCTAATGTTAGTGTGCACAACATTAAAATATTGCGGGTGCGCTAATTTGCACGTGTATTTCAAGTTAAAGTAAATGCTTTGCTTGAGCGCAATCAAATTTAACACACGTCGGATTAGCACGACTGAAGACCTAGTATAAAGGGTTAGGGCTAAAATAAAATTTGCACCAAACACAACATAAATACATTAAAATAAATGGTTACACTCATATAAACACTACCTAATAAAAAATGAATAACATAAATATTAATAAAAAACATTTACCGTATAAGTGTTCAAAGGTTTAGGGTATATAGCCATATAATTGACTGCAAACAGCTTCACATACTTGAACATTTTATTTTTGTTTTAAATAAATATATATATATATATATATATATATATATATATATACTGTATATATGTATATATATGTACTATACCTATATATCTATTTCTAGATATATATTTTTTACATTAACATTATCAGATATAGATATAGAAATATATATTTTCTAATAATAATTCAGTTTTTTTCTATGTGAAGAACATTGGAGTGTAAAATATGCGTAATACGCTTCAGATTTCGCAATGTAGGTCTAACGAGGTGTCGGGTTAGTGCACATGAAAAATTTGTTATCTTAAGACCCGAGACCACTTTAGACTCCTGTGGGGAGAATAAGTTAACCTATTCGCAATGTCTGAAGTCCTGAAGTTAGTGCGCATCGGGTTTCGCTCATGCATAAAAAGCTTTACTTTCAACTTGTAATATGGGCGGTAACCCATGTGTGCAAAAAGTTTACTTCTAGTGATGTTTACGCTCGAGTAGGAGTGATAAACAGTGCACCACTTGTAATCTAGCCCTTAGTGTGTTAAACTAGGTTGTACTTTTTCATGCTGTACCTACTGTAATTTAAACTGTTTACTTATTCAAACAGTGTCTCTTCTGCTGCAAAAAGGAATTGCTTAGGAACTGCTAGAACTTACACACAGCGTATTCACATGATGATTCTTATGAATTGGAATAAGTGTTTGAAATAAAGGGGAGTTGGAAATAAATATCAGTTGCTTTTATGCTGCTTTAAAAAAGGATATTTTAAAACCTATTCAGAACTTGAATATGCCTATGGGGAATTGGCTTTATAAACAAAAAATATACTAGTTTCCATATCAGTTTAAAGGGATAGTAAAGCCCAAATTAAACTTTTATGATTCAGATAGGGCATGCAATTTTAAACAACTTTCTAATTTACATTTATCATCAAATTTGCTTTGTTCTTTTGTTATTCTTAGTTGAAAACTAAACCTAGGTAGGCTTATATGCTAATTTCTAAGCCCTTGAAGGCCGCCTCTCATCTGAAGGCATTTTACAGTTTTTCACAGCTAGAGGGCGTTAGTTCATGCGTTTCATATAGATAACACTGTGTTCGTAGAAGGAACAAGCAGGCACTGCATAAAGGTGCTTTTAAAAAAAAAAAAACATTTATTGCTTGAAAAATAAGATAAAAACACAAACGTCCAAATAGGAGCACAGACATGGAACAGGAGGACAAACAGACGCGTTTTGCACCCTCTACAGGCGCTTACTCATAGACACATGCATGTAAAGTTATTTAAGAGTCAGCATTAATTGCCTGAAATGCAAGTCTGTCAAAATATCTGCAATAAGGAGGCAGTCAGCAGAAACTTAGATACAAGGTAATTACAGAGGTAAAAAGTATATTTCTATAACAGTGTTGGTTATGCAAAACTGGGGAATGGTAAGTAAAGGGATTATCTATTTTTTTTAAACAATAGCATTTTTGGTGTTTACTATCCCTTTAAACAACTTTAACATGTTTTCAAACAAAACATTTGTTTAAAAGGACATTGAAGTGGAAAATTAAAATGATCTAATTATTTAAGGTATGTAAATGTTGCTCAACTCGCTCTGAAACGCTGTTTACTTAACCTCCACTAAGTGGTCAGATAATGTTCTGCTCTGGAACCGCAGAACTGCTGGTCACAAGAGGATACACCTGGTGAGCCAATCAGCAGTGGCAGATGTACAAACTGCCAATCACAGGCTGTGTTCAATAACAAGACTTTATGTGTTTGGCCCCTTTGTGATTCCAAAATGAGTAGTGCAAAAATTACATGTTCAAACAAAAATACATTTTCCACTAAAATATCCCTTTAATTTAATTGCTGGAATGCATAATAAAAAAAGGTAGTTTAATGTCCCTTTAAACTAGCATGCAGTCATAATATCTAGCTTTATGTTCATTGCATGAATTTGTAAAGATTTATATGCTGATGGGCCAGATGCATTAAAAAGAATATGGTTCATTCATTTGTATTCCACCTCACAGCATAAGTCTAAACACAACAGTGCAGCACTTCAGTTAATCACCAGGTTCTTGTACAAACTTACATCAAACAAATATTAATAACAGTCACCTTCAGAATGAGGGCTACAGGTGCATCATGGGGCACAGATATAATAACTTGGCTGCCATATTGAAATACTCCAGCTATGTCACCTCAAAATTAGTACATGATTTTTAATCTACGAATGTTTTTTTCACTGCATTTCATTAATTAACTCCCTGAAGAACTTACAACTAGTTCTCTTGAGCCAAAACATCATATATATATATAATTAACACCCACTGTATTTATCCAATTATTCCACATTTATGTTCTGAACTCCCTGAAGAGTTAGTAAAACTTTCCTGCAAGTAGTTCTCTGCTTGTGATATAATCTAATCATTATCTGATAAAACTGCAGAAGCTAAATATAAATAAATAAATATTAGTTATGGTTATCATCTAGTCAGTGTTTTCCCATCATATATATATTATTTTATTGGTTTAGGCCAAAAAAATAATAGTAAATATATAAATAAAGTCTTGATGAAAAAAAAAATGTCTTCTTAGTGTGTGAGAATCCATATTGGGATAATAACAAATTAAAATTAACCCTATCAAATTTGTAACTTATCATGCATAATCATTTATGCTAATTTATGCAAAATTGCATTTTTACAGGAAAGATAGATCAGGTTTGGCTTCTTTAATCACATTTCACAATTTGCATTCATTTCCTTGTGTGTCACACAAAAGCATCTTCACAGGAAAAAAAATCTACAAACACATTTAAATATATTGTAATTGATGTGTCATTATACATTAAAAGCTGCTAGTAACTTATTGTACTTTTGTTAATCTGTTTTGCATTTGCAGTCATTTTGTAGACAGACACTCAATACAGTTAAAAAGCACATAGAACACAAAAATTTTCTTTATTATTTAGATAGAACATACAGTTTAAAACACCTTTCCAAATGTCTTCTGTTGTATTTGCATTTTATTGGTATCATTTCTTGAAGGAGCAGCAATGCACTACTGGAATCTAGGAAACAGGTAACAATGGCACTATAATAGGCAATCGCCACTAATATCTGTTAGTGCATAGTAGTGCGGAACACAGGTAAATGGTACTATATACTATAAATCAAATATCTGTTAGTGTATAGTAGTGCGGAACACAGGTATATGGTACTATATACTATAAATCAATATCTGTTAGTGTATAGTAGTGCGGAACACAGGTCAATGGTACTATATACTATAAATCAAATATCTGTTAGTGTATAGTAGTGCAGAACACAGGTATATGGTACTATATACTATAAATCAAATATCTGTTAGTGTATAGTAGTGCAGAACACAGGTATATGGTACTATATACTATAAATCAAATATCTGTTAGTGCATAGTAGTGCGGAACACAGGTATATGGTACTATATACTATAAATCAAATATCTGTTAGTGTATAGTAATGCGGAACACAGGTAAATGGTACTATATACTATAAATCAAATATCTGTTAGTGTATAGTACTGCAGAACACAGGTATATAGTACTATATACTATAAATCAAATATCTGTTAGTGTATAGTAGTGCGGAACACAGGTATATGGTACTATATACTATAAATCAAATATCTGAGATTCTGTGGTATGGTGCTTTTGCATTGGGATTGCTTATGACAAAAGTAGTGGAAATAAAGAAAATCCACTGGAAAGGATGCAAGTATAGCACTCTCTGCCCAGACTCAAGAGGCAAGAAATTCAGGTAAAAAATAAAATATAACTTTTATTATTTACAATCAATAAAATCAATGCACACACACACAAAAAAAGTTAAAAAACAACAAGGTGAGACATCATCTAATAAGTAAATGAATGTGGTACTAAGTAATGTAATAGGTGCCTAAATATATCAATATCTAGGGTACCACACACTATAGTAATGTATAATGTGGCCTAATATCCTCTAATAGTGGCATATCGTTACTGGGAAGAATAATGTAAATTCAAAATACAGAGAAACCCCCTTATGTGACTGCACAAATTGCTAGAACCACTCTGGGGAGTTATACTTGTGACTGATATAACAAAGCTAATATTGTATATATGTCAGGAGTAACCAACAGATTTATATACTACAAGTATACCAATGGTGTCTACACATGAACGTCCGTATTTACAGACTGTTTGCTAAGCTCAAATTTGGTACATCCAGATGTTAATAGTGGTCTGCAACAGTGTTGCTAATAAAAAGTATTATTATTATTATTATTATCGGTTATTTGTAGAACACCAAAAGATTCCGCAGCGCTATAAACAAAGGCGGAGTAAAACAAAACAATTATAGGGATCAAATGGGTAGAGGGTCCTGCCAAGAGTCGCACTGTTGTAGTCAGCTCTTTATAAGGTGATCTACAAACAGCTGGGCTTAGTGTAGGTTGTATGCATCCCTGAACAGCAAAGTCTTTAAGCAGCGCTTGAAGCTTTCAAAACTAGGGGAGAGTCTTGTGGAGCGAGGCAGAGAGTTCCACAAGATGGGAGCCAGTCTGGAGAAGTCCTGTAAGCTTGAGTGTGAGGAGGTATTAGTGAAAAGTATGGATGTTTGAAACACTGTATGAGATATAACCATTTATTGACTGAATCACAGATACGCGTTTTAACTAATTGGGCTATCCGAGTCGAAAAGCAGTAATTCCATTTAGCAACTAAGCTGATAGCAGTACATGGTTAACACTCAAATACAGCATTATGCTATAATCTAAAACATTGCTTGAGATTTTACCATTGTTTGACTGCACTACAGACCCGCTCTATATCAGCTAGGTTATCCTAGCCAAAAGCAGTAAATACGCATATGTATCCAAAATAACGCTAAGGCAACATTGTTGCAACAAACTGTGATTAGCAGGCGTACCAACTCCACCAACTTATTCTAGCTCTGAAAGTAGCTAGCGATCATCTATACTCATGTGTACAAGCACTACATATCGTTATACTAATAATATTTTTATTAAAATTAATGTGATCATTACCTGTACCATATGAATAATATGTAATGACCGATTATACAGACTTTATGTCAATGGGCCATGCATATTTGGCATATTACTTTCACTAGATGAACATCCATACTTTTTATTAGCAACACTGTTGCAGACCACTATTAACATCTGGATGTACCAAATATGAGCTTAGCAAACAGTCTGTGAATATGGACATTCATGTGTAGACACCATTGGTATACTTGTAGTATATAAATCTGTTGGTTACTCCTGAAATATATACAATATTAGCTTTGTTATATCAGTCACAACTATAACTCCCCAGAGTGGTACTAGCAATTTGTGCAGTCACATAAGGGGGTTTCTCTGTATTTTGAATTTACATTATTCTTCCCAGTAACGATATGCCACTATTAGAGGATATTAGGCCACATTATACATTACCATAGTGTGTGATACCCTTGATATTGATATATTTAGGCACCTATTACATTACTTAGTACCACACTCATTTACTTATTAGATGGTCTCACCTTGTTTTTTTTAACTTTTTTTTGTGTGTGTGTGCATTGATTTTATTGATTGTAAATGATAAAAGTTATATTTTATTTTCTACCTGAATTTCTTTGCCTCTTGAGTCTGGGCAGAGAGTGCTATACTTGCATCCTTTCCAGTGGATTTTCTTTATTTCCACTACTTTTGTCATACGCCCTACTGGAATCTAGCTGAACACATCAGATAAGCCAATGGCAAGAGGCATATATGTGCAGCCACCAATTAGCCGCTATCTCTAAGTAGTGCATCCTTGTCTCTGAGTGTGGAAATAGTGGCAACGGTGTTAGTTTAAGCAAATATCAACCCCTTCATAATATAGTATGCTGAAATAATAGTAGATATATAATCTATTCAGTATTCATTATATACCAGTTAGTATCACTGGTGAAGTGTAGGAGAAGGAGGGTGCTGACTGTCTGATAGATATATAGGTACAAAAAAGAGAGAGAAGTTTGACAGTACCCAGCACTCACAAAACACTATATAGTAACAGTATGCATTGAAAACCGGATTGTGTCAAGAACTGGTTATTAAAACGTAACTTTTACTAATGATAGAATAAAAAGGGTGGTAAATAGTACCAAATGTATAACATAAATATGTGAGACATACATTTAAAACTTAGATTAAAAAACAGATCAGGACTGTGTGTGTGAGACTTCAAAAACAGAATTACTTCCCTGGGTAATAGTTCAAATACACTGTAACCCTCAGGGCTCAGAGAATACACGGATTGCTCTAAAGCTAATCTAAAAAGGGGATTGACCCCAACAACATTACCTAATCTGAGCAATACTGGTATCTAGAGCAGGAGAGGAAACAGTTTGTAAATGACTGATTAAGGAAGGCAATTGCCACATCAATATGAGCTTAGAAAGGTCCCAGGCCGTGCTAGCGGCGAAATGTACATCAGGCATTGTCTGTGTGCATGAGACTTGCTAATTTGTGTTTACCTGGGACCTTTCTAAGCTCATATTGATGTGGCAATTGCCTTCCTTAATCAGTCATTTACAAACTGTTTCCTCTCCTGCTCTAGATACCAGTATTGCTCAGATTAGGTAATGTTGTTGGGGTCAATCCCCTTTTTAGATTAGCTTTAGAGCAATCCGTGTATTCTCTGAGCCCTGAGGGTTACGGTGTATTTGAACTATTACCCAGGGAAGTAATTCTGTTTTTGAAGTCTCACACACACAGTCCTGATCTGTTTTTTAATCTAAGTTTTAAATGTATGTCTCACATATTTATGTTATACATTTGGTACTATTTACCACCCTTTTTATTCTATCATTAGTAAAAGTTATGTTTTAATAACCAGTTCTTGACACAATCCGGTTTTCAATGCATACTGTTACTATATAGTGTTTTGTGAGTGCTGGGTACTGTCAAACTTCTCTCTCTTTTTTGTACCTATTTGTCTCTGAGTGTACCTAGGTATGTTTTTCAGCAAATGATACCAAGAAAATGAAGCAAATTAAATAATAGAAATAAATTACGATTATCATAGCCTTGGTGCATGTATAATTCAGATTTTATTAAGGACACAGATATTAATATTTTGCTTTTAACTTTCTTTACGACTCTATGCAGCTTTTTACAGTATACATAGACAAACAAATCAAAACATCAAAACACATAGAATCAACAGCACAAGATAAGTGACCAATGAGAGGGCATTGAAAGTTGTTGCTGAGGAAATTAACCAATGAGAGCGCCCATAGTATACGTAAAGTGCACAAACAATTCCTATACGTCCTCTTTCTTCTGTGACGCAAATATTAATAAATTGCAGAATGCTTAGAAAGAAAACATCTAAAAAAATGTTACAACAAGGCAACATAGTCCCGAAGAGGATTTCCAAAACAGGTCCAGAAACCATGACAAAGGATCCAGAAGTTAGAACCAAGATGAATTTGAGGACAAAGTCCATTCATCTTTTTGAAGGAAATCAAAACTTGGAACGGTGAATGTAGGAAGTTGGAGTAAGAAACATCTGTAGAACATTTATTATTTGGAATCTGAAACAATATAATAAAAGAAGGGATGAGGAGAGAAAAAAAATTTGCCTTAATAATATCTAGATTATGCATACACCAAGGCTATTATAATCAGAATTTTATAACAAGAACAGAGACCTATATTTTTTTTGAAACAACACATAAGATAAGTTGAAGGGATAAATAAGGGTAGAAAAGAGAAAAGGACATAGTTTTAGTTCAATGAGACAAGGAGATTGTCACACCAAACCAAGAGATTTTTTTAAATAAAAATCTATAGCCTTGACATCATAGACTCTACAGAAGGAAAGGAGAAGAATAGCAAGTTTACAAGACAATTGTTCGAGAGAGAGAGAAGAGTTAGGAGGCCATATTTTTTTAGAAAGGTAAGAACAATATCAAGATCTCAAAAGGAAGAGTATTTGGGTTATGGAGGTGTTATTAGTCTAATTGCATTAAGTAACCTGCAAACAAGGAGGTGGCCTCCTACAGGAGAATTACAGGGAGTGTAGAATTATTAGGCAAGTTGTATTTTTGAGGATTAATTTTATTATTGAACAACAACCATGTTCTCAATGAACCCAAAAAACTCATTAATATCAAAGCTGAATAGTTTTGGAAGTAGTTTTTAGTTTGTTTTTAGTTATAGCTATTTTAGGGGGATATCTGTGTGTGCAGGTGACTATTACTGTGCATAATTATTAGGCATCTTAACAAAAAACAAATATATACCCATTTCAATTATTTATTTTTACCAGTGAAACCAATATAACATCTCAACATTCACAAATATACATTTCTGACATTCAAAAACAAAACAAAAACAAATCAGTGACCAATATAGCCACCTTTCTTTGCAAGGACACTCAAAAGCCTGCCATCCATGGATTCTGTCAGTGTTTTGATCTGTTCACCATCAACATTGCGTGCAGCAGCAACCACAGCCTCCCAGACACTGTTCAGAGAGGTGTACTGTTTTCCCTCCTTGTAAATCTCACATTTGATGATGGACCACAGGTTCTCAATGGGGTTCAGATCAGATGAACAAGGAGGCAATGTCATTAGATTTTCTTCTTTTATACCCTTTCTTGCCAGCCACGCTGTGGAGTACTTGGACGCGTGTGATGGAGCATTGTTTTGCATGAAAATCATGTTTTTCTTGAAGGATGCAGACTTCTTCCTGTACCACTGCTTGAAGAAGGTGTCTTCCATAAACTGGCAGTAGGACTGGGAGTTGAGCTTGACTCCATCCTCAACCCGAAAAGGCCCCACAAGCTCATCTTTGATGATACCAGCCCAAACCAGTACTCCACCTCCACCTTGCTGTGTCTGAGTCGGACTGGAGCTCTCTGCCCTTTACCAATCCAGCCACGGGCCCATCCATCTGGCCCATCAAGACTCACTCTCATTTCATCAGTCCATAAAACCTTAGAAAATCAGTCTTGAGATATTTCTTGGCCCAGTCTTGACGTTTCAGCTTGTGTGTCTTGTTCAGTGGTGGTCGTCTTTCAGCCTTTCTTACCTTGGCCATGTCTCTGAGTATTGCACACCTTGTGCTTTTGGGCACTCCAGTGATGTTGCAGCTCTGAAATATGGCCAAACTGGTGGCAAGTGGCATCTTGGCAGCTGCACGCTTGACTTTTCTCAGTTCATGGGCAGTTATTTTGCGCCTTGGTTTTTCCACACGCTTCTTGCGACCCTGTTGACTATTTTGAATGAAACGCTTGATTGTTCGATGATCACGCTTCAGAAGCTTTGCCATTTTAAGAGTGCTGCATCCCTCTGCAAGATATCTCACTATTTTTGACTTTTCTGAGCCTGTCAAGTCCTTCTTTTGACCCATTTTGCCAAAGGAAAGGAAGTTGCCTAATAATTATGCACACCTGATATAGCGTGTTGATGTCATTAGACCACACCCCTTCTCATTACAGAGATGCACATCACCTAATATGCTTAATTGGTAGTAGGCTTTCGAGCCTATACAGCTTGGAGTAAGACAACATGCATAAAGAGGATGATGTGGTCAAAATACTCATTTGCCTAATAATGCTGCACTCCCTGTATTTAGGAATATGTGACCAGCTAAAAAAGGATCCAAATTCTGTTGACTGCTATTTTGACATAATACACATTGTACAATAGTATTGTCTCTCTTTTTTATCACCTTTTGAACAGACTAAAATACTATTACTTTGAGGAAATACTATTCTTGTGGTAAAAATCAGCAGATTAAATTGCAGCATATTCATGGTAGAGTAATTCTGCTGCAGCTTCACAGCACTTTCTCCTGTTGAAGTATGTCTGTCACATCAGCTGCCATTTTCATTTAGTGTTGATATATGGGATAAAGAACACAAGAATGATTTTGTTTTTCAGAAGTTTGGCTGATGTTCAAGATACCTTTATGACATATGAAGTATATGATGATGTTATTACCTTGAAAATTATCAAAGAAGCTTGCAGAATGCTCAGTAAGTGTAATTTCACTCCATACATGTAAAATGACATAGCCATTAGACAATAAAAACAATACACCATGCTAAAACAACATTGTTCAATGGAAATGGAGAATATCTATTAAAACATATAAGCCCTGATTATAAGTGGTGTGCTAAGCCTGGCCAGACAATTAGACAAACAACACATTTTGATGTGACGCCTTTTCATCAGGTGTGAGATCTGTCTGAGATCTTTAGAATGTGTTTAGTTTTGCCCACATTAGCCCCCCCCCCCCATATGGACATTTAATCACGTAAACAACATATTTTGACTGACAATTCATTACATCTTATTTTGAATCTTTTTTTCTGAGATAGTATAGGTGAAGCTGTCACCCACAACTTTCTCATGACTTTATTCTGCAACAAATTTGGTTTAATTCTGTCACAATTTTTTTCAACAAATCTTCATCAAAATAAAAAATACTTAATCCACAAATCTTTTAAAGTGATTTCCATATTTTATAAACAATGGATGCTCAAAGATGTTATTATTTAAAAAAAAATACTCATGTATGCATTCGTATATGTTGGACCCCATAGCCGTTCCTATTCACTGCAAAAATATTTGATTTTCAAATTTGAATTTTTTAAAACTTAAATCAAAGTGTAACAGCAACAGTACATATTCAATTGGTAGATCCCTTGTATTCTTTGTCTTAAAGAAGCAACATCCTTACTGCCTTTATGTTGCCGTCATACAATACAAATTAGTTACATCTATGATAACAACAGGAGTATGTTCCGTGGCTTTAACATCTTTACAATATCCAAAAAGTCTTGAGAGTCCTTGATAGATTGTATTAATTGGACAAAGCTTAAACCTGTATTCAACACTTTTTTTCTCTGCAATCAATTATTGGTGTGAAAAAAGATAAAAAATGACCTACTCTTTTGCACTGCTGTTTTTAATTTATTTTTTGTATTCACCGGGCTTTTCAAAAGGCGAATCTCTTAACTGCCCTTGATTTGCCATGCCTTGTAAATGACAACATTATATAATTGTAAACATTCCTTTTGTAAAGATGTGTCTAATTTCCTGACATATGTTATGAGTTTCGTTTCTCTATTTATGTTGACTTCCTATATATCTTAGCTTTCTTTCAACACCTGTCCTTCAGTATCATAAAAGTCCAGTCTTTACCAATCTAAATGGATCTATAAAAATGTCAAATCATGTTTTGATTTATTTTTAAGTTTAATCAACCAAATCTTAGATTGAAATTTGATTTTTTTTTAAGTTCAACCAACCAAATCTTAGGTTGAAGTCTCAGAAAATAATAGTCCCGTTTAATATTCCTTATTTTGACATTCTATTTCAGATGTGTCTGAAGAAAATGTGCTTAAACTTTTTGGAGAATATTTCTTCTCTTTCTGTAAGCAGTCTGGATATGACCGAATGTTACGTACGTTAGGAGGAAATTTAATGGAATTTGTTGAAAACCTAGACACTCTTCATAGCTACTTGTCTCTCTCTTACAAGGTAATCATTTGTCATTAACATTTTTTTTTTATTAACTTTAACTTTTATGATAAAAGGAATTTTATCATATTAATATGATGATATGATAATATTTTTCTTGTGTTGGTTTCTCTCTTTTAAACTACTTATTTTGCTTGTTTTGTTACTGTGAGCTCCAGTTTGTGATGTTTCATATTTGACTAAAGAAAGACATCCTATATGATTAATGAAAACAAAAGTAACCTTTATCCCATTAAAAAAAGAGTAACAAGTAGGTGGATTGAAACAGTTATAACAATCTATTATTCCTTTAACCCCTTAAAGGGACAGTATACACCAATTTTCATATAACTGCATGTAATAGACACTACTATAAAGAATAATATGCACAGATACTGATCTAAAAATCCAGTATAAAATTGTTTTAAAACTTACTTAGAAGCTCCCGGTTTAGCACTGTTAAAAAGGTAGTTGGAACACCCACTGCAAGTGGGAAATAGCAGACACTCCCCCTTCATTTGCATATGAAAAGACCCTTTACACAAACAGGAGCAAGCTAGAGTCAGTATTCTCCTAAAACTTTGGGGCTTAGTTAGGAGTCTGAAAATCAGAGCAAAGTTATTTAAAAATAAGCAAACCTATACATTTTTAAAAAACAAACAAACTGTATGTACCAAATCCCTGGTACCCACAATGTATAGAGGCTGGAGATCTCTTCTACTAATAACAGGTCAATAAAAAGGCCTAAAGACCCCCATGTTTTAACACCCAAAAGCCTTTCTATAAAAAAAAGCAAAATAAAGGTCATTATAGCCTGGTGATCACAATGGTATTTCTATAGTGACCATCAGGCTTTTATAAGTGTGAACTTATTTGTGTAGCCCCTACATGCATATCAAAGTTATATACTTATATCCAAAGGGCCGTTTTTAATATGTGGGTAGATAAAAACACACACACTTGTTTATAAAACATTTAATAAAAATACACGTTTTTAACACATTTTGTTGTAGACTTTTTGTTTTGGTAAATACATAAAAATGGCATAGTGTGATTTGCAGCATTTTTATCCCTAATATTTTGCTTTTGGGCCTCCCTGTAGATAGTGGGGCAAGCACAATTTTTATACAAAACAATAAGGTGTTTAATGTTCTTTTAACATTCAAATATTTACATATAATATTCAAGTATTGAGTGATACTAAATTGAAATATTCACACTTTACGCAGTGTCATGAGATGCAGGACATATGCAGGACACAGCAATGATGGTACAACTCTATTTTATTGCAGAGCATAGCAATACACATCTAGTCAGGTTGATTGTACTAAACTAACTGCGACACAGACACCGGACCTAAGCCCCGCCCCCAAACTAGTAACATCACATCCTGCTCTCATCACATCTTCCCCTTTTTCAAAGGCGAAGCATACATTTGCATATAACAAATAACAAGGTATACGAACAGAATATACAACAACATTTTTTTTTTTTTTAGAACATTATATGAAGAAATAGGTTAGAAAACATAAACAAATAAATTACATCCTGACTTGGACATCGGGGTAGACTACCCTAGTCCACAGTGACCATGGGATTATTCTGCCCATGCTTCCGGTCACTGTTCTAGCTAAAGCCAGTCCCTATATCGGGCCGGAAGTTTCACCACTCTTCCGCTTGATGTAACTTTGCATGAACTGTCCTCTGATACAGAAGGTGGTGAATTAGAGTCTGCTGGAGGCAAAGACATATCCCCGCTGTGATCTTGCTGAGGGGAAGGCACCTCTCTTAGAACAGGGGAACCCACCGGCGGTGGTACTGAGGCATCCAGATCCAGACTCTCAGGTACAGGCTGAAGATGTCTTAGGTTATGGCGTGTAACCGTCCCTCCCTCAGTAAGGACTGTATAAGACCTTGGTTCTGGAGAGCGGCCAACTACCGTAGCAGGCGTCTTCCATTTCTTCTCATCGTCCAGTTTAATTCTGACACTTTTGCCCGCTTTCAGTTCCTGTAAGGGCCTGACAGAATGTCTCCTGTCGTAGAAGAAACAATAACCCTTTTTGGCCTCTTCATCCCTCCTAAGGACTTCTTCCCGAGGAACAGGGCCAGGCGGCTTGAAGACACCCACTGAGGGTAAAGTGGTGCGAATCTGGCTTCCTAGCATCAGCTGTGCCGGGCTAAACCCGGTGGCTTGAATGGGCGTCGCCCTGTATGACAAGAGGGCTAGGTACGGCTCAGATTGCTTTAGAATGAATTTTGTTGTTTGAACTGCCCTTTCAGCCATTCCGTTGGCCTGCGGATAATGTGGACTTGATGTGGAATGTACAAAATCATACTCCCTGCTGAAAGCACTGAACTCTGTAGAAGCGAACTGCATACCATTATCACTCACTAGCTCCATTGGAATGCCCCAGCGGGCGAACAAGCTCTTCAGGCGAATGATAACGGCCTGACTTGTGATATCATTCAGGGGTGCAATCTCCAAATACCTGGAATAGTAGTCGATCACAACAAGGAACTTTTTCCCGTGCAGTTCGCACAAATCAGCAGCTATTTTCTGCCATGGCCCCGCAGGCAGCAGAGTAGACATCAAGGGCTCCCTTCTCTGAGTAGGCCGGCGTTCCCGGCAAAAGGCACATTTAGACACGTGATTTGCAATGTCGGAGCTGATCCCAGGCCACCACACAGCTGTAGCTGCCCTTTCTCTGCACTTTGTAATGCCTAAGTGGCCATCGTGAATCCTGTTTAACATCTCTTTCCTCATGCTGACAGGAATTACAATGCGGTCTTGGAACAGCACCAACCCCTCCAGCTCCGTGAGCTGCGACCTCTCTGGCTGGTAAGCACTTAAAGACATCCAGGCTGCCCGGCTCTCGGGCCAGCCTTCTTTTATGTACTTTATAACCTCTTGCAGATCTGTGTCCAAATATGTCTCTTTCTTTATCTCTTCCAGTTTCCTTGAAGAAATGGACTTAGAGGCCAGAACTGAATTTACATACACTTTCACATCCGATTCTGTGGAGGATTCTTCAGCAGCAGCCAGCGGGAGCCTGGATAGTGTATCTGCCACAACCAGTTGTTTCCCCGGCACATGCACTGCCTGAACATTGAACCTGAGCAGTCTCATTAAAAGTCTCTGGCATCTCAAGGGTGTTTTGTCAATGTCATAAGAATTGATTAGAGGGACTAGCGGTTTGTGGTCAGTTTCCAGACTAAATTTCTCCAAACCCACTAGATAACGCTGAAAGCGCTCACAGGCCCAAACTGCAGCCAGGCACTCTTTCTCAATTTGAGCGTATTTTGACTCTGCAGCCGTCAGTGTGTGGGAACAGTAGGCGATGGGCTGTAGTTTATTTTCATTCAGCTGCAGGAGTGCAGCCCCCAACCCATAACTGCTTGCATTGGCACTAACCACAGTCTTTTTAGAAGGGTCGTAGAACCCCAGCACTGGGGCAGACCCCAGCAGGGACTTGGCATGCAGGAAAGCTTTTTCTTGTGAAGGTCCCCAGACCCAGGCAACATCTTTCTTAAGCAACTCTATGATAGGGTGTAAAACTGTTGATAAATCCGGAAGAAACTTGCCCACGTAATTTACAAGGCCCAATATTTGTCTCAGCTCATGTACATCAGAAGGACTTTTCATCTGTTCAATAGCACGAATTTTCTCGGGGTCTGGCTTGATGCCATCCCCGTTGATGGTATGCCCAAAGTAGCATAATTCAGTTTTCCTAAAATGACATTTTTCTTTATTCAGCTTCAGCCCAGACTCTTTGATAGCCCGTAGCACACAACTTAAACGCTGATCATGCTCCTCCACTGTAGATCCATACACTAGAATGTTGTCCATGACGACCGCTGTGCCCACGTGGTCACTCAGGAGAGAACTAATTTCCCTTTGAAAGATTTCAGGAGTGGAGGATATCCCAAAGGGGAGTCTGCAGAAGCAGAACCGACCTACCGGTGTGATAAAGGTAGTCAGTTTGCGGCACTTCGGATCCAGGGGGATCTGCCAAAAGCCGCTAGAAGCGTCTAATGTGGAAAAGAACTTCGCCCCAGCCAACTTCGGAGCTATATCTTCTAATGTCGGCAGCACAAATCTCTCTCTCTTCACTGCCTCATTCAACCTTTTCAGGTCCACACAGATGCGCACCCTTCCGTTTTTCTTTGCAACTGGAACAATGGGGGCACACCAATCAGTCGCTTCAACAACCTCTTCAATAACCCCCATAGACTTCATGCGCATAAGCTCTTTCTCCACTTGAGGCATGAGCGGGAACGGAATTCTACGAGGAGTAGAAATACTGTATGGGACTACGTCACTTTTAAGTGCTATACGGACTGGTTTGCAATTCAGTAGGCCCAACTCGCCAAACATATCTTCGGAAATCTCATTCACTCTGGCCACAAGGCCAAAGTCACAGGCTGCTTTTCTGCTCAATAAGTTGTTAACACACTGACCTCGAATCACATGCACCCACATGGTGAACTTTCTTTGCTTGTACTCACAGCTGGCAAGAAATTTCCCCACACAATCAATGCGGCCACCAGGACTATGGACATTTGTAGTAACCTTCGCCAGCTGGGGCTGTCGAGGCAGTTTCATAAATTCAGCAAAATACATTACAGTGATATCTGCTCTTGTGTCAATCTTAAAATCAACTTTGTCTCCCATTACAGTAAAAGTAACTTTCCAATCTTCCTCCAAGCTTGGCCGTTCCACAACGAACCCCACAAAAGACACTTCCTGACCCTCCTGGTCACCATCCACCTGCATCTCCTTAATGTATTCAGTTTTACACACCACTTCAAAATGGCCCATTCTGTTACATTTTCTGCATCTTTCATCTCTGGCCGGGCATATAACACTCTGATCATGGGCGCGGTAGCACCGCGTGCATCGGGCATGTTGCGCCCATCCACTTCTAGGCCTTTCCAGTACTTTAGATCTACCGCTCACACTGTGCTGATTACGTTTGTGAAAACAAGCTCTCTCATGAATCACATTTCTTTTGGGCACAAAGTGGGCACTGAGTTTATCCATAACTATATCAAAGTTAAATTCTTCCCCTTCTTGGAAAGTAAAAGCATTGAACACTGGCTCCACATCTTTCCCCATAGAGTATAAAAGAGAATTAACCTGTACATCACCACTCTCCTTGTTCAGTTTGGAAGCAATCCTGAAGCACTGACGCCATGTGGGCCAAGCTGCAGGCTGAGAAAAGTCAAAAGGCTCAGGTGGGGTAAACTTTGACATCGTCATCATCAGAAACAGAAGCGTAGTCCAGAACTTCTGACACCATGTCATGAGATGCAGGACATATGCAGGACACAGCAATGATGGTACAACTCTATTTTATTGCAGAGCATAGCAATACACATCTAGTCAGGTTGATTGTACTAAACTAACTGCGACACAGACACCGGACCTAAGCCCCGCCCCCAAACTAGTAACATCACATCCTGCTCTCATCACACGCAGCATTGAGAAAGTTGACTATATAACAAATATTCTGCATTGGTTTAGAATGAACAAATGCAATCCTCATTATATTTTTTAATTAAAGTGCCAAACCCTTCACCCTCAACCCTTATACATAATAAATAGGTTTATAATGACAGCGCCAAGCTTAGACTCTTTTGATGGAATGCACCTTCTCACATAAACAGGTAATCTGCTTTGAATTAACATTACTAATGAAACTGGTGTGTGTACATGTGTGTGAGAGTGTTTGTGTGTGTATGTGTGCATGTGTGTGTGTGTCTGTGTGTGTGTGCCTGTCTGTGTGTGTGCATGTGTGTATGTGCGTGCATGCATGTGTGTGTATATATATATATATATATATATATATACTGTATATATATATACATACATATATATATTGTATGTTTATACGTGTGTGTGGGTGTGTGTGCGTATATATATATCCACGTGTGTGTGTGCCTCTGTCTGTGTGTGTGTGTGTATGTATGTATGTGTGTGTGTGTGTGTCTGTGTCTGTCTGTGTGTGCATGTGTGTATGTGCGTGTGTATATATATATATATACTGTATATATATATATATATATATATATACATACATATATATATACTGTATGTATATACGGGTGTGTGGGTGTGTGTGCGTATATATATATATATATATATATATCCATGTGTGTATGTGTGTGTGTATGTATGTATGTGCGTGTGTGTGTTTGTGTGCGTGTGTGTGTATGTATGTATGTGCGTGTGTGTGTATGTGTGTGAAAGTGTATGTATGTCTATGTGTGTGTTTTTTTTTCTCTGAGTCTCTTTTATAGCTATGGATAAATATTTGTGAGTCCTTGTCAACAATTAAGAAAATAATGAGGAGAAAGGTGTTACAAAAAAAAGTACTACATAGAGCTTTGACATACACATACATACATACACATTTCTAAATAAATATGTATATGTAGGTACAGTATATGTACTAGGGACTTGGCAAGAAGAGGATCAGGTTAGTGCGCTCTCCAGAGCAAGTTAAGGTAAGTATAAAGCCTTAAAAAAATCTATTTAAAAGAAACAAATAAATACTGACAAATTTCATCAGTATTTTTTTGTTTTCTTTAAATTTCGTTGCTGCATTCATTCGGATATTTGTTTTCGTAAATTAAACAAATATCCGACTTTCGGTACGAATGGACATTCGTCCAAAAACAAATGCGCACGTCTAATATTTAATAAAGTGTATAACTGTGTATTTACTGTAAATATTTCACATTCCAATGTTCTTCACATAGGGTAATAAGTTCAAAGTATTTTTAAATAGATATTCCTATATATATATCTGTATATATCTACTGTATATATAATCATCTATATATATATTTAGGTATTTTTACCAAAAACATCATATATATATATATATATATATATATATATTATATACAGTATATATATATATCTGCAAGTATCTAAAAAGACAAGTGCAAAAAAACACTTCTCATAGTGCAGGTCAATTTAATTAAAACATACAATCACATATAAAAATGCAAACACCCCTAAGGTATTTCCTACTCACAAACTAAAACCTCAATCATATGATGTAAGGAAGACCGATTGGATATATCAATTTCCCCACTTATTCACAAACGATATCACCAAAGTCCTTCAGCACAGTGAAATCCCGTTTTCCTCCAGGAATCCCTTGTGACACGGATTGGAGACAAAGTACTTGCAGTTGTCCAAAGTTTTTCAAGTATTCAATTTGTGCTATGCTTAGACCGCATAAAAAATGTCCATAAACAGCACGGAATACTGAAACCACGTGTGTGTCGTAAATGACGTAAGGTGGGCGTGGTGTAGTACATTTACCATTTAATATAATATATATACAGTTGTGCTCATAAGTTTACATACCCTGGCAGAATTTATGATTTCTTGGACATTTTTAAGAGAATATGAATGATAACACAAAAACTTTTCTTTCACTCATGGTTAGTGTTTGGCTGAAGCCATTTATTATCAATCAATTGTGTTTACTCTTTTTAAATCATAATGACAAAATAAATCATAATGTCAAAGTTTACATACCCTGGTGATTTTGGCCTGATAACATGCACACAAGCTGACACAAAGGGGTTTGAATGGCTATTAAAGGTAACCATCCTCACCTGTGATCTGTTTGCTTGTAATTAGTGTGTGTGTATAAAAGGTCAATGAGTTTCTGGACTCCTGACAGACCCTTGCATCTTTCATCCAGTGCTGCACTGACGTTTCTGGATTCTGAGTCATAGGGAAAGAAAAAGAATTGTCAAACGATCCGTGGGAAAAAGGTAGTTGAACTGTATAAAACAGGAAAGGGATGTAAAAAGATACCCAAGGAATTGAGAATGCAAATTAGCAGTGTTCAAACTCTAATCAAGAAGTGGAAAATTAGGCGTTTTGTTTGATAACATACTGCATTCATCTTGCCATCAATTCTGACCGAATTTCCTATGCCTTTGTAGCTCACACATCCCCAAAACATCAGTGATCCACCTCCGTGTTTCACAGTGGGATTGGTGTATCTTTCATCATAGGCCTTGTTGACTCCTCTCCAAATGTAGCGTTTATGGTTGTGGCCAAAGAGCTAAATTTTGGTCTCATCACTCCAAATGACTTTGTGCCAGAAGGTTTGAGGCTTGTCTCTGTGCTGTTTGGCGTATTGTAAGTGGGGTACTTTGTGGTATTGGCATAGTGTAGGGGGTCTCGGTACCCCAGACTGGGTATACCTGCTAAAGTCAACTTCCTCTCACCAAACACGAACCCATGAACCTCCACTGGATACCTGCCGCTATTAGAATAACGGCCGGTGCTAGTTGTTATAGCTACCCCCAAGAACATTAGCCAAGACTGAATGCTTGAGGGTCAAAATAGGAACTGCTTTATTGCACAGAAAAAACAGCTTTTATACATTTCCAACAAATGGGGGTAGTTACTACATAATCAATAGAAACAAATATTATACAATGAGACAAACATCAGACAATGGTTAGTTAAACAAGATTCTAATCACATCCTGACTTACAAAAGGACAATGGATGGCTCACACAATAACAGAAAGATACTTCCCACCTAGACTAGATAACAACAGGGGGTCCCAGCATTAGAGCAGAAGGTTTCAATTAGCTCAAACATTCTGAGTCTCTGAGTCTAGGGGGGGTGGGTTGCAGCAGACAATGCTGGATTGGGCTGTCACCATATACTCCAACAAAACACAGGAATCTTCAAGGCCCTTCAGTTCTTAGAGTCTCTGGGAATCCATGGAAACCTGAATCCAGGGTAAAAGTACTCCAAATGTACCCTGGGCACCCACCTCCCAAATCATAGAATCCCTTCAAGTTCCTGGGTCCATAGTCGGTGGGGAGGAGGCTGTCCTGCAGTCCTCTCCAAGTACAAAAGTAACTGAAGCTTCCATTACATTTCTCCCCCCCCCCCCCCCCGGGGTAGACTAACCAGGTACCAGACCTCCCACTGGCTTGGACCTGAGTTAGTCAGATGGCCCAGCCAAAAACTTTCTTCCATTTTTGTTTTTTGCCACTGCCACTGTGGAGTGAGAATGCTGACCTCCTCTTCCTGGAACATGCTAAGCTGCTGGGGTGAGAGGTCAGCTACCTCCTCTCCCTGGGACCTGCTTTGTTGATGGGTAGAGAGGCTTGCTACCTCCTTTCCCTGGAAACTGCTCTGCCTCTGGGGAGAAAGGAAGGCTACCTCTTCTCCCTGGAACTGGTTCTGCCGATGGGGAGAGAGGTCGGCTACCTCCTCTCCCTGAAAACCACTCTGCCCCTTTGGAGAGAGGTCGGCTGCCTCCTCTCCCTGGAAACCGCTCTGCCACTGGGTAGATAGGTCAGCTATCTCCTCTCCCTGGAACCGACTCTGCTGCTGTGGAGAGAGGTTGGCTACATCCTCTCCCTGAAAACCGCTCTGCCACTGTGGAGAGAGGTCTGCTACCTCCTCTCCCTGGAAACCGCTCTGCCGCTGGGGAGATAGGTCAGCTATCTCCTCTCCCTGGAACTGACTCTGCTGCTGTGGAGAGAGGTTGGCTACCTCCTCTTCCTGGCTTCCCAGAGCTGCTGCAGGTGCTGGGCAGAGGCCAAGGGTGCTCTGCCCTGTGGCCACCTCTTCTGCTGGAGGCTCACCGGTCTGTCCCTCCTCAGAGGAAAAGTCTATTAAATGATCAATCTCTGGAGCCTGTGGCTGTGTAGAGAAATTAACTACCTCCTCTCCGTGGGACTCCAGAGATATCACAGGTGCTGGACAGAGGCCATTGGTGCCCTGCCCTGTTGCCAGCACTTCTACTGGTGTGGCAAGCTCAGGGCCAGGATGCTGATCATGGTCTAGCAGCTCATGGTAGCTCATTACCGGTTGCCACTCCTCTGAGGAAAATTCCAAAAAATCCCTGATCGCTGCACCATAGCCCTCTTCAGGCTCTGAGGCATGCTGCTGAATGAGATCTAACAGCCTTTTATATGCCTTTTCTAGCTCCCACTCGTGGGAAGATAGGTAATAAAGATTGTCTCTCAGTCCGGGTACTTCTGTAAGGTTCAGCCTCAGCTCTCTGTGTTCCAGTATGTCCTCCTGACACCACTCTGCCATACTCCTGCAGTGGGGGTCCTGTGTGAGACTTTCAAATAGCCCTCTGTAGGATCATCCGTCTCCATCTCCAGACACACCTGGGCCACATACCAACGCAGTGCCCGGTACCCATTACCTCCATCTCTGTCTGGACCAATCTGTCGAATTCAGCCATCCATTTCTCCCGGGGCTGCTTTCACAGGAACGGCATTCGTAGATCCATCTGGAGCCAGTATTGCTGCTCTGGAGTAGGAAGGGACTTCCCCTGGTAGTCTTGTTCGAACTGGAGAGCCTCATGCCAGAGTTTTCGTTGAACTATATCCTTCCAAGCCAGTTTGCCCTCTGCCAAGACAGGGCCATCAAACTGGGCCAGCACTACCTGCGATCTCCACTGGAATTCAGCCTCCATTTCCATCGAGGTCCCACTGGTAGTTTGAAATGGCTCCGTAAGGAGGAAGCAGATCCCACCGCTGCCAGACAATGGATGACTCACACAATAACAGAAAGACACTTCACACCTAGACTAGATAACAACAGGGGGTCCCAGCATTAGAGCAGAAGGTTTCAATTAGCTCAAACATTCTGAGTCTCTAAGTCTAGGGGGGGTTGTAGCAGACAATGCTGGATAGGGCTGTCACCTTATACTCTAACAAAACACAGGAATCTTCAAGGCCCTTCAGTTCTTAGAGTCTCTGGGAATTCATGGAAACTGTGTAAACCTGAATCCAGGGTAAAAGTACTCTAAATGTACCCTGGGGCACCCACCTCCCAAATCCTAGAATCCCCTCAAGTTCCTGGGTCCATAGTCGGTGGGGAGTACAAAAGTAACAGAAGCTTCCGTTACACATAGTAATGGTTTTCTTCTGGCGACTCAACCATGCAGCCCATCTTTCTTCAAGTGCCTCCTTATTGTGCATCTTGAAACAGCCACACCACATGTCCTGTATTTCACCTGAAGTTTTTTTTATGGGTTTGTCTTTGCATCCCAAACAATTTTCCTGGCAGTTGTGGCTGAAATTTTAGTTGGTCTACCTGACCATGGTTTGTTTTCAACAGAACCCCTCATTTTCCACTTCTTGATTAGAGTTTGAACACTGCTGATTTGCATTCTCAGTGCAACACTGGATGAAAGATGCAAGGGTCTGTCAGGAGTCCAGAAACTCATTGACCTTTTATACACACACACTAATTACAAGCAAACAGATCACAGGTGAGGATGGTTACCTTTAATAGCCATTCAAACCCCTTTGTGTCAACTTGTGTGCATGTTATCAGGCCAAAATCACCAGGGTATGTAAACTTTTGATCAGAGTCATTTGGGTAGTTTCTGTTGTCATTATGATTTAAAAAGAGTAAACATAGTTGATTGATAATAAATGGCTTGAGCCAAAAACTAACCATGAGTGAAAGAAAAGTTTTTGTGTTATCATTCATATTCTCTGAAAAATGGCCAAGAAATCATAAATTCTGCCAGGGTATGTAAACTTAAGAGCACAACTGTATATATATAATAGAACATATTCTGCAATCTGAAGAACAATGGAAAGTGAAGCGTGCGAGCGAGAGCATTAGTTTGCACTCCATTCATAATCTAGCACATAATAGAGTAGTAACTATATGGTGTTGATGTACAATGGTATGTAAGCCCCTGTTTTGTTAAGTGGAAGTTTAGAGCTGGCATAGAAAGAGAGAATAAGACAACATATTAGCTATAGAACAGAATAGATAAGCTATAGAAGGAAGCTGATGCGGTAGAAAAGACATTCTACTCATGACAGAAGTCTTAAGCATTTTACATTAGCACATATGTATATGAGACATCCCTCCATCACTCCAAACACTGTGAAGAAGACATTTTTAAAGTTGAGCGCTTTTGCATTAAAGAATTTTTCTTTTAACTGTCGAATCCCTTTAAACACAGACAAAAATATACAATGTCAGAAATAACTTCTTTACTACATTGATAATGAAATCCACAAAATGAAATTCAATAAACCATGGATTTTTTTTACTCTTAAAGTTGAAATTATGATAAATGTATTGTAATTAATTTAAATGAAAAAATGTAAAAAAAGATTTAAAAATGTCTTTTGTACCTGACAGGAAATGAATGCGCCATCATTTCGTGTGGAGAACAGTAAAGACGGTACACTGCTTCTGCACTACTACTCTGACAGAAGTGGATTGTGCCATATTGTCCCAGGTACAAAAGGTCTAGTAAAAACATCTATAATTCATTAATTATTTTTTACTAATTTGTATATATTGTGATGTATATATCATTTAGCTGGCAAACCAATTCATTTTTTTTCAGACTAATTAAAGGTATGTTACCAAGTTTGTCTTTGCTTACCTTTTGGTGGATAACAAGAGGAAGCATAATTTAAAATAGAAAAAGAAATCAGATATAATATAATAGATAAGGTTTCCCATTTCTATTATTGCAGAGGGATTTCCCTGTATACCTGCAGTTCTTTAGAAGACCATTAACATTTCGGCCTCATTAGGGAGGTGAAGTTGCGTCTCTCTAGGGCATGTGTGCAAACCTGTCTGAATTGCAGAGCAACATGTGCTGTTTACCTCTTAACTTGCACTCAGTGTAACCTTTAATATGTAGGTTTAACTACTAGAGAGGTCCGCCAGAGAATCAGGGAACATATCACAAATATTACCAAAGGGAAACTAAGTACTCCTTTAATCCAACATTTCATCATAGTACACAACAAAAATCCAAGTACCCTTAGGTGGACAATAATAGAAGTTATACACAACAAAAGGTAGAGAAACAAAATAAAGACATTAGCCCTACGTGAGGTTATTTGATACATAAATTTTAGAACGAGGATACCTTGGGGGTTAAATTTAGAATATGATGTAATAACTTTTTGGCATTAAATAATGATAAAAAGTAAAAACCAAGAATTATCCCCTTTGTCTTGGTATATCACCACAGACCTCCCTCCACATATAAGGTTTAAAAAAACAAAAACGTCCAAAAACGATGATCATTGGAGTATTAAAGAAATAAACTATCCAAATTGGATTTAAAGTTTGAAATTTAAATTTTTTTGAAATGTAAGATTTAAATTGAGGTAACACAAGAAATAAGCAGCATAATGTTTTGTATCCATCAACAATATGTGAAAGTAACTGATAAATGTATTCCAGAGTAAACATAAAATCGAAGTAATGCAAATATTAGAGTAATTGTTACCCTACAGAGGAAATAGAATTACATATATAGACTAGAGCAATTGTTAGCGTACAGAGGAAATGGAATTACATATATAGACTAGAGCAATTGTTAGCGTACAGAGGAAATGGAATTACATATATAGACTAGAGCAATTGTTAGCATACAGAGGAAATGGAATTACATATATAGACTAGAGCAATTGTTAGCATACAGAGGAAATGGAATTACATATATAGACTAGAGCAAGTGTTAGCGTACAGAGGAAATGGAATTACATATATAGACTAGAGCAAGTGTTAGCGTACAGAGGAAATGGAATTACATATATAGACTAGAGCAATTGTTAGCGTACAGAGGAAATGGAATTACATATATAGACTAGAGCAATTGTTAGCGTACAGAGGAAATGGAATTACATATATAGACTAGAGCAATTGTTAGCGTACAGAGGAAATGGAATTACATATATAGACTAGAGCAATTGTTAGCGTACAGAGGAAATGGAATTACATATATAGACTAGAGCAATTGTTAGCATACAGAGGAAATGGAATTACATATATAGACTAGAGCAAGTGTTAGCATACAGAGGAAATGGAATTACATATATAGACTAGAGCAATTGTTAGCGTACAGAGGAAATGGAATTACATATATAGACTAGAGCAATTGTTAGCGTACAGAGGAAATGGAATTACATATATAGACTAGAGCAAGTGTTAGCATACAGAGGAAATGGAATTACATATATAGACTAGAGCAATTGTTAGCGTACAGAGGAAATGGAATTACATATATAGACTAGAGCAATTGTTAGCGTACAGAGGAAATAGAATTACATATATAGACTAGAGCAATTGTTACCCTACAGAGGAAATAGAATTACATATATAGACTAGAGCAATTGTTAGCGTACAGAGGAAATAGAATTACATATATAGACTAGAGCAATTGTTACCCTACAGAGGAAATAGAATTACATATATAGACTAGAGCAATTGTTAGCGTACAGAGGAAATGGAATTACATATATAGACTAGAGCAATTGTTAGCGTACAGAGGAAATAGAATTACATATATAGACTAGAGCAATTGTTACCCTACAGAGGAAATAGAATTACATATATAGACTAGAGCAATTGTTAGCGTACAGAGGAAATGGAATTACATATATAGACTAGAGCAATTGTTAGCGTACAGAGGAAATGGAATTACATATATAGACTAGAGCAATTGTTAGCGTACAGAGGAAATGGAATTACATATATATAGACTAGAGCAATTGTTAGCGTACAGAGGAAATGGAATTACATATATATAGACTAGAGCAATTGTTAGCGTACAGAGGAAATAGAATTACATATATAGACTAGAGCAATTGTTAGCGTACAGAGGAAATGGAATTACATATATAGACTAGAGCAAGTGTTAGCGTACAGAGGAAATGGAATTACATATATAGACTAGAGTAATTGTTAGCGTACAGAGGAAATGGAATTACATATATAGACTAGAGTAATTGTTACCCTACAGAGGAAATAGAATTACATATATAGACTAGAGCAAGTGTTAGCATACAGAGGAAATGGAATTACATATATAGACTAGAGCAATTGTTAGCGTACAGAAGAAATGGAATTACATATATAGACTAGAGCAATTGTTAGCGTACAGAGGAAATGGAATTACATATATAGACTAGAGTAATTGTTAGCGTACAGAGGAAATGGAATTACATATATAGACTAGAGTAATTGTTACCCTACAGAGGAAATAGAATTACATATATAGACTAGAGCAAGTGTTAGCATACAGAGGAAATGGAATTACATATATAGACTAGAGCAAGTGTTAGCGTACAGAGGAAATGGAATTACATATATAGACTAGAGCAATTGTTAGCGTACAGAGGAAATGGAATTACATATATAGACTAGAGCAATTGTTAGCGTACAGAGGAAATGGAATTACATATATAGACTAGAGCAATTGTTAGCATACAGAGGAAATGGAATTACATATATAGACTAGAGCAAGTGTTAGCGTACAGAGGAAATGGAATTACATATATAGACTAGAGCAATTGTTAGCGTACAGAGGAAATGGAATTACATATATAGACTAGAGCAATTGTTAGCGTACAGAGGAAATGGAATTACATATATAGACTAGAGCAATTGTTAGCGTACAGAGGAAATGGAATTACATATATAGACTAGAGCAATTGTTAGCGTACAGAGGAAATGGAATTACATATATAGACTAGAGCAATTGTTAGCATACAGAGGAAATGGAATTACATATATAGACTAGAGCAAGTGTTAGCATACAGAGGAAATGGAATTACATATATAGACTAGAGCAATTGTTAGCGTACAGAGGAAATGGAATTACATATATAGACTAGAGCAATTGTTAGCGTACAGAGGAAATGGAATTACATATATAGACTAGAGCAAGTGTTAGCATACAGAGGAAATGGAATTACATATATAGACTAGAGCAATTGTTAGCGTACAGAGGAAATGGAATTACATATATAGAATAGAGCAATTGTTAGCGTACAGAGGAAATAGAATTACATATATAGACTAGAGCAATTGTTACCCTACAGAGGAAATAGAATTACATATATAGACTAGAGCAATTGTTAGCGTACAGAGGAAATAGAATTACATATATAGACTAGAGCAATTGTTACCCTACAGAGGAAATAGAATTACATATATAGACTAGAGCAATTGTTAGCGTACAGAGGAAATGGAATTACATATATAGACTAGAGCAATTGTTAGCGTACAGAGGAAATGGAATTACATATATAGACTAGAGCAATTGTTAGCGTACAGAGGAAATGGAATTACATATATATAGACTAGAGCAATTGTTAGCGTACAGAGGAAATGGAATTACATATATATAGACTAGAGCAATTGTTAGCGTACAGAGGAAATAGAATTACATATATAGACTAGAGCAATTGTTAGCGTACAGAGGAAATGGAATTACATATATAGACTAGAGCAAGTGTTAGCGTACAGAGGAAATGGAATTACATATATAGACTAGAGTAATTGTTAGCGTACAGAGGAAATGGAATTACATATATAGACTAGAGTAATTGTTACCCTACAGAGGAAATAGAATTACATATATAGACTAGAGCAAGTGTTAGCATACAGAGGAAATGGAATTACATATATAGACTAGAGCAATTGTTAGCGTACAGAAGAAATGGAATTACATATATAGACTAGAGCAATTGTTAGCGTACAGAGGAAATGGAATTACATATATAGACTAGAGTAATTGTTAGCGTACAGAGGAAATGGAATTACATATATAGACTAGAGTAATTGTTACCCTACAGAGGAAATAGAATTACATATATAGACTAGAGCAAGTGTTAGCATACAGAGGAAATGGAATTACATATATAGACTAGAGCAAGTGTTAGCATACAGAGGAAATGGAATTACATATATAGACTAGAGCAAGTGTTAGCGTACAGAGGAAATGGAATTACATATATAGACTAGAGCAATTGTTAGCGTACAGAGGAAATGGAATTACATATATAGACTAGAGCAATTGTTAGCGTACAGAGGAAATGGAATTACATATATAGACTAGAGCAATTGTTAGCGTACAGAGGAAATGGAATTACATATATAGACTAGAGCAAGTGTTAGCATACAGAGGAAATGGAATTACATATATATAGACTAGAGCAATTGTTAGCGTACAGAGGAAATAGAATTACATATATAGACTAGAGTAATTGTTACCCTACAGAGGAAATAGAATTACATATATAGACTAGAGCAAGTGTTAGCATACAGAGGAAATAGAATTACATATATAGACTAGAGCAATTGTTAGCGTACAGAGGAAATGGAATTACATATATAGACTAGAGCAATTGTTAGCGTACAGAGGAAATGGAATTACATATATAGACTAGAGTAATTGTTAGCGTACAGAGGAAATGGAATTACATATATACGTTTTCAATACATCAATTCAATAGTTTTATAATAACTCAATATAGAAATATATATATATATATATATATATATATATACATTCTCTCAAATACAGATACTTAATGAACTAACAAAGTTGAATTATTAGGTAGAACATCCTAGTACTAGAAATGCATAGTGCATATAATGTACAGATATGTATTGAATTAAATGTTGTAGTGAGTATAGGCTCTCATTGAATTGGATTGATTAGTAGTGACCAATAGTAGAGGGGGTGTCAAATTGTTAGACCAATAGGAAATGTGTTTGTTTTTTAAATAGAAGGAAGGAATTAGAATCAATAAGCTATGAATACGGCTGTTGCCGAAACACATAAGCTGGATCCTTTCCTTCCCTCTCATGAGGTCTTAATTCTACTATGAATGGTCAACCGACCCTGTTTTTAACGATATGCTGATGTTGCAAATAAAAGCTATGTTTTAATCATCAAGTCCCAGCTGTTGCTCCTCACTTATTCTGTTCATTCAACTTTGCAAGTAGTCCATGTCTGGTTTCCCCTTTTACTCTTAGGGAGACCCAAGAGCAATTTGCATATAAAAAAAGAAAATAGAGAGATGCAATCTACTGAGACCGAACAAAAGCTTGAAAAAATTATATGCTTGTTCACAAGGCTTATTCAGCAACAAGCTAGAAAAAAACTTATATGCTTGTTCACAAGGTTTTTTCAGCAACAAGCTAGAAAAAACGTATATGCTTGTTCACAAGGGTTATTCAGCAACAAGCTAGAAAAAACATATGCTTGTTCACAAGGCTTATTCAGCAAAAATGAAAAAAATGTAATACATTTTAAATGTGAGCACTTCAAAATGTATTTCAGTTTAAAAAAACAACCTGTTTCTGTTCTGAATAAATCAACATTCCCTTGTCATTCTTTTAGAGGCCGGCCCAACTCCACCAGTACAGAAGATGTGGCTGTCCTTATGAGAATTAGTAGGAAGTACAAATCCAATACTGCAGTATTAGTTTCCATTTAAATCTAAACAGCTTTGACTTAAAGGGACAATGAACCCAATTTTTTTCTTTTGTGATTCAGATAGAGCATGCAATTTTAAGCAACTTTCTAATTTACTGCTATTATCAATTTTTCTTCATTCTCTTGCTTTTTTATTTGAAAAAGAAGGCATCTAAGCTAAGGAGCCAGCCAATTTTTGGTTCAGGACAATGGACAGCATTTGTTTATTGGTGGGTGAATTTATCTACCAATCAGCAAGAACAACCCAGGTTGTTCACCAAAAATGGGCCGGCATCTAAACTTATATTCTTGCTTTTCAAATAAAGATACCAAGAGAATGAAGAAAATGTGATAATAGGAGTAAATTAGAAAGTTGATTAAAATGCCATGCTCTATCTGAATCACAAAAGAAAAAAATTGGGTTCAGTGTCCCTTTAAATTTAGATTCCTATTGCATTCCTGTGTTGATGACACTAAATTATTTCAACTGGCCATAAACCTTCAATTCAAACAAACATTTCAGAGTATCTATTTTATCAGGGATTCTAAAAAACAATAAAAAGTCAATAAAAGCTGGAAATTCTCAACAAACACACTCAAATGAACAGTGCCCCAAGTGGTTACTACTGAGAATTATCTGTCAAAGTTACACCATGAAAGCAACCTTTGTTTTATATATTGTTGCCAAGGACTAGTTATTTAATTTATCAAGAGGAACTGCTCTCTAAAGTGGATTTCTGTACCAAAGAACTGTCTGTCTTTTTATTTAAAGGGAACACATAAATCATGCTGTTTTTTTGTTTGTTTCTTTTTTTCACTCCTTAGGGTAGATTTACCAAAGTTCGAGCGGACATGATTCGCTGTAGCATACGCTGTCGGCATTTCACATTGCACAAGCATTTCTAGTGTAATGCTTGTGCAATGCCGCCCCCTGCTCAATCGCAGCCAATCGGCTAGCAGGGGCTGTCAATCATCCCGATTGGATCGGGATGATTTCAGTCTGCCACCTTGTTAAGAAAAATTTATAAACACATTGCATTATATTTATAGAAAACCAGATATGAATCAAATAATACACACTTATGCTGTTACAATATTCTTTACAAAGCAAACCAAATGTACCTTTAGAATTAACCTTATTCACAACTGAATTGCATTACATCATCACAATGAAATACCAAAGTATGGGCCACTAACTTTCAGACCAGCACAAATAAACTACTTAGCCTACAATTTATCCTTTATAACTCCAATTAAAAACATCAGAAATTATATATATTATCAGTGCAAATAACCAACTCCTATGCCAATTTCTCTGAGCTGAAATAAACTCTTTAGCAGCAATAAGGCAAATTCTAAAATATATGTATATATATATATATATATATATATATATATATATATATATATAGCAAATAACTTAATACACCCCAGAGATAATTTACTCTTAATAATAATAAGCCTGCCTTAGAAATATGCAACACAAAGGACCTTTACCTAGCAAACAATTAATTACTTACATAGCATACAAAAGACTAGCTTAAAAATACACAGGGCTGTGAATATGAGTTTAAAATACAAAGTGCCCTTTTAAATTTACTAACTGCAATTTAGTTATAATTACCAAATACCTTTGATTTAAATATTATATATATATTTATCAATCGCATATACTTCACCAAAAATATCCAAATCAATATTTCAGCTTCCAGAACTTCTTGTTTCACCTCATATGAATAAGGGTATTGCAATATGGATAATAAAATGTAGCCCACTTTTGCTTATAGTGACTGTGTTCCAAGGCGGCAGTTTTTTAGTCAAAAGTTCAGCAAATAGTCAGCCCGTCATCCTCTTGCATTGAGGTTATATCACGTGATAATCCCCTCCCTTTATTATTCTAATCATCAGTGAAACGATATGATAGGCCCTCGGACCTTGTCTGTGATTTGCCCTTGCGGAGCTTGTCTCTGATTCGCCCTTGGATCTGAACATCTCATGGGTTATTTTGGGAAACCCCACCCGAGCAGCCAAATGCCTCTTGGCTGCAACACTGCTTCTGATCTATAGGTGGCAGCAGACACCCAGTAATGCAGCCCCACCATCAAATATTGCTAAACATTCTAATTATTTAACCTTTAAAATGTGTATCCAACATATTATAATCTCTTGTATTAATAAATCATATGTTTCATACATGGTCTGCACAGTGTCATTTTCTCTGATGATTTTAAGACCAAACGGTAAAATATTCCACTTATAATATATTAAAATGCATTTAAAAATCATATTTTCTATGAAACGATTTAAAAGGATTATAATACCTTCATCATGGATTCAATCACTTTCTCAGTTATCATCCTAATATCGCATACATACCTTGAGTTCAGCAATCAGATGTCATTTTCATATAATTATATATATATATTGGATTACTATCCCATATAGATTAATATTTCATATCTGTATAATTCTTTTTGAGTGTATAAAACATATGATATTATTTAAAGTGCCAATTATATATGTACTTATTAGATGCCTGAAAAATATAAAGAAATAGGTTATTAACATTGGACATTTTAAATTGACTGTATTGCTATTTATTAAATTCAGCATATACATCCGCATGTGTCCCTTAGATTCTGGTATTGTATTGTATCTCAATTGGAATGCAGTATATTTCATATTTCTAATAAATTTTGAATGCATGAAACACCAGATGCAGGTCTGAAATGAAAGAAATAATGTTGTTAAAAATGTCAAACATTTATACATCTATTTGCAGTTATTCATTTAATTTATTACAAAACTGGAATGCACCTCTCAGATCAATGAAGTTGTACATTTTTATACAGTATTGAAAATTATCCCAGTTGTATTTTAAAATTAATTTAACAGCCACAATTCAATATATGTTTCTGCTTGGCTAAATTTTCATCTAGACGAAATGTCTAGAATTTATGGATTCAACACAAGAGGGATAATTTAACACATAGGTGATATTTAGTAATTTCTTCAGCTAAACTGTTTTTTTCTGAATCTAATTAAGCTTCAAAAGAAATCGTCAGACATCATGTCTGTTGGCATATGCTTCTCTCAGATCAGAAAGAATTTGTGAGATCAATTTGATCAGATCTTCCACCAAAACACAGACTATTGGCTCCATCAACCCAGGGGTTTGTGCTGGTTAATGAGACAGATGCTTTCTTTTGAACTCTTAGATGCTATGTTAATCAGGAGAAAGTATCTCATGTCTGATCTCAGATTTGGAATACACAAAATGTATTCAGTGATAAAATGAGCATGCTCATACTTACTATTTGAGAGATTTCATACTTATTTTATCTTATTATATATATATATATATATATATATATATATATATATATATATATATATATATATATATATATATATATATATATATATATGTATTGTCCACTGACATTTACAGATACCCTGACATTGCGGACCAGAAATGATGGAGCACAGATGCAGCATCTGCTGCTTAATAAATGGACCCCTTTATGTTAATTTGTTCACAATGTAATTTCTTTTACAAAACACAGAAATATAGTACAATAATTAATTGTAACCCACAAACACATATACTTGGATGAAATTTTTGTTTTGTTTTTAATTATTTTTGTCTCACAGGGATAATTGAGTCAGTTGCAAAAGACTTCTTTGACAGTGAAGTAACTATGCAGATTATTTATCAAAGTGAAGAACATGAACGAACAGGAAAAAAGGAACATGTTATATTTGAAGTCTCACAGACTACAAAAGACCACAAGAGAAAACTGTCCCAGCACCTGAACTCACCAGCTCAAACCTATCTCTATAACAATCAGGTACTAACCATGATGTATTCAAATAATATGAGCTTTTCTGTAAATAAAATAGAAGGGGGGGGGGGGGTGAACTTATAATTTGTTAGCAATATTTGCAGGGCTTTAATTTTTTTACAGAGCAGTTCAAGGGTACACCTTTTGAAAATGCTGTTCCTGGTTAACTTAGCTGTGTCCAGTCAGAGGCTGCTTTTAAATTAAATTTGAGAGTCAGTATTGCATTGTCCTAAAAACAGAACATGCAATTTTAAACAAATGTATTATTTACTTCTGTTATCAATTTTCTTTGTTCTTTTTGTCACTTTTGTTGAAAAGCAGCGACTCACTCTCAGGAGCATGCATATGCCTGGATCACTATATGGCAGCAGTTTTTTATCCATTTGCAAGAGCACTAGATGGCACTATTTCCTGCCATATAGTGCTCCAGACACCTACCTAGGTATCTCTTAAACACAGAATATCATGGGAGTGAAGCAAATTGGATTGTAGAAATAAATTGGAAACATTTTTAAAATTGTATGCTCTGTCTGGATCACAAAAGACATTTTTTAGTTTTCATATCCCTTTAAGTTGATGAAGAAAAAAGTGCATATGTGTGCACAACTTATGCTTAAAGTCATACTAATCTCTTTATTATATCAATATATTTATTTTGTTGTGTAATAGAATAGCATACCAGTCTAAACATTTTTAAAACAAAGAAACATCTTGTTTGCTGCAGCTGTTTTTCAACAGCTATACTCTAGCCACCACTTGCCTTATTTGCAGTAGTAAATGATGGCTTGCGTCTGGAGAAGACAAGTCTAGCCACTGTCATATTAGTATATACGGTATTGTTTTGCATATAACATATGTAGCAGGGTTAGCCTTGCAACATCTGCAGTTTGCATTTCCAGAGCTAAATTACATAAAAAGAGGGTGAAATAAATAATGAACGTATTATGCAAAGTTGTTTTACTACACATAGCTAAGCATTTTACAGTAAAATCACAAAGTGTTAACTATCCTTTTAAGTGCTATTTGTCTGATATAGAAAAAGCACATTGCAGATACTCTATGTTAGATGCAACAAAAACAGATGACACTCAACAAATGAACTATGACTGAAAGGGAGATGAAAGTCAATATTAAATGTGCATGACTCAGACATAGCGTGTTATTCTAAGACACTTAAATTCACTTATATTTTCAAATTTACTTTGTTCTCTTATTATCCTTTAGTAAAAAGGAATATTAACATATCCTACAATACTGAGACCGAGCCAGTGATTGGTGGCTACACACATTTGTCTCTTGTCATTGTCTCTCCCACTAACTTACTGTTTTATCCCCTCATTAATAATGTGCACAAATATATTGTATTATGAACACTATTTAATTGAATAACTGCAGATAAATTAAAGGAACATAAAAACAGATTGAGATATGTGCATATCCTAAAAGGGTTAATTAATTAAAAATAGTTTGCATAAAAAAATGTTTAAAAATTGCTGGCAAGTATTTTAAAATAATTTTCAAAAATAAGCAAAATTAATTACATAGCTAAGCTGCCTGGAGCAGCCAACTCCTCCCCTCAGTGTTTAGACACAGGCATTGTATTTCAACTGAGTTCACAGCCTCTTAACAAGCTCCAGCAGATAATCCCTATGCATTTTTGTATTCTAATAACGAAGCAATAGGTATAGATACAGCCATAGAAGGAAATGTGTGGGGGGAGTTAGAGCTTTACAATTCAGAAACTAAAAAGAAAGGGTTAATGGCGAGGCACTGCAGTATAAATTTGCAGATAAAGTAATAAAAGTACATATTATATTATTTTGTCTCTATCCCAACTTGTTTTATGTCCCTTTAAGGCAGAGTAACAGATTAACAAATTACATTTACAGGAGATCTGCAAAGCTGCAGTGAAGAAAAACACAGATAAAAATACTTCACCCCATTATCCAATAAAGAAATCCTACTGGAATATTATCAGGAATATTGTAATGTTTGGAAGAGGTAAGTTATTTGATATAAAGTATTAATGAAAATAAATTGTTTAAATAACAATCTCTTTTTAGAACACGTGAGATGTCTGTGTTTTTTTTAAAGGACATTTATATTTTGTATAAGGTCTAGGCTACACTTGTATGTATGGACAGCAAACATTATGTTCAGCTGGTGCAGTTGTTTTTATTTATTTTTATAGCATTTAAAGGAACATGAAACCCCAAAAATATTTTTCATGATTCAGACAGAGAATACAATTTAAACAACTTTCCAATTTACTTCTATTATCTAATCTCTTTTGTTCTCTTGGTATACTTGAAAAGAATACCTAGGAAGGGTCAGGAGGCTCTGATTGGTGGCTGCACATATATGTCTCATGTTATTGTCTCACCCTATATTCGCAATCCCCCTACATCGCCACTAATAATAAAAGTATTAACCCCCAAACCGACAACCCCCCACAACGCAATATGCCTAATTAAACTATTAAACCCTAATCCGCCATTCACCCACATCGCAATCTCCCTAATATATGTATTAACCCCTAACCCTCCATTCACCCACATCGCAATCTCCCTAATATATGTATTAACCCCTAACCTTCCATTCACCCACATCGCAATCTCCCTAATATATGTATTAACCTGAGGATTGAATTCAAGGTACACATTTAACTATGGGGTACCTTGCATTCCTATTGGCTGATTTGGATCTTCAAATTCAAGTCAGCCAATAGGATGAGGGATTGGCTGATTTGAACAGTCAATAGGATTTCAGTAGCTCTCATCCTATTGGCTGATTTAAATTTGAAGACTCAAATCATCCAATAGAAATGCAAGGAAACACATAATAAAACGCGTACCTTGAATTCAATCCTCAGTGTGCGGCGGTGATAGTACGAAGAGGATCCCCATGCTTGATGGCTCCACTGTCGCCAGTCTTCTGTTCCGCGCTCATCTCCGATCCGTGTTGGCTTGGTCCTGGATGAAGATAGAAGACATCGCCGTGATGGAAGAAGATATGGCGGCTTGGAAGAAGACTTTCTCCACTGGACTTCAGGAACGGTGAGTACCTATTTGGGGGTTAGAGTTAGGATTTTATTTTTTATTTTTTTTTTGCTTTTTTTAGAATAGGGATTTTGGGCACTGTAAAAGAGCTGAATGCCCTTTTAAGGGCAATGCCCATACAAATGCCCCTTTAGGGGCAATGGGTAGCTTAGGTTTTTTAGTGTTAGTTTTTTTGCACATGCGTTAGGTGTTAGGTAATATTTTCAGACAGTTACAGGAGTTACGGTACTGCCTATGTGTGGCGAGGTGAAAATAGAGTAAAATGTCTCAATTTTCGCCGTGTAGGGGGTGTTAGGTTTAGGGGTTAATAGTTTCATTTAGTGTTTTGCGATGTGGTAGGCCGGTGCTTAGGGGTTAATGAATTTAGTGTTTGTGATGTGGGAGGCCAGGGGTTTAGGGGTTAATTGGTTTAGTTTAGTGTTGGAGATGTGGGGGGCCGGCGGTTTAGGGGTTAATAGTTTTTTTTATAGTAGTAACAATGTGGGGGGCCGGCGGTTTAAGGGTTAATCAACAGTAAAACATAATACGTTATCTCAAAGGGGGATGCTTCACACCTTTTAGAATATACTAAAATGTACCTTGTTCTCTGTTATGAAAAAGGAAATTTTTTAACACCCTTTCAATGAAAGTTTTTGGACTAATAAATATGTTTGTGCAAATAGTAATAATTTATAAGACATAATTTCAGTTTTCATGGACCCATTTGAAACTAGCAGGACACACAAGGTTCCCTGCCCATCCATGTTTAAGGCTAGTGAGGCAGAACCTTTCTCCTGCTTATAACATTGCCTGAGAACAGAACTTGTCACTCATCCCAAAGAACCCAGCCCAGGATGAATTAACTGGGTTAGCAGTGGTCTTAAGGTTGCTGCTATTGCAGGATCCCATGCCTGATCTTGCAGCACATAAGCTCTGAAACACAGCCTGATAAATAAAATGTCAGAAGGTTCTCTTGATTTCTTTACAAATCATATAAATTAAAAATATTCCTCTCACACGCTTCTTAAAGGGGCATTGTACACTAGATTTTTCTTTGCATAAAGGTTTTGTAGATGATCCATTTATATAGCCCATCTGGGGTGTTTTGTAACAATGTATAGTTTTTTGGTTTTTTTTAAATAACATTGGGGCCTAGTTATCAAGCCGTCAACCTCAAATACGCTGGAATTCCGCAGCGTATTTGTGGCGAGGCTGATTCGCCTTAGTTATCAAAGGCTAGAGACCGGCAAAAGTAGAATTTTGTGACGTAAACTTCGATCCGCCGGACTCAGTCCGACACAGATCGATTCTTACGTCACTACAGATGTTCCGCACACAAGTGCGGCACAATCTGACTACTTTTGCTAGTTATCAAAAAACTAGCAGGTACGCTCGGCACTTTTCCGGCCCAGCGTACCTGGTTTTCAATCCGCCACCCTGGAGGCGGCGGATCCCATAGGAATCAATGGGAGTCTGACCATAGCGAAAGTACAAGTTCGCTGCTGCCCGACATCCCATTGATTTCTATGGGAGATGTCTGCACCTAACACCCTAACATGTACCCCGAGTCTAAACACCCCTAATCTGTCCCCCCTATACCGCCGCAACTAAATAAAGTTATTACCCCCTAAACCGCCGCTCCCGGAGCCCACCGCAAGCTACTCTATACATATTAACCCCTAAACCGCCGCTCCCGGAGCCCACCGCAAGCTACTCTATACATATTAACCCCTAAACCGCCGCTCCCGGAGCCCACCGCAAGCTACTCTATACATATTAACCCCTAAACCGCCGCTCCCGGAGCCCACCGCAACCTATATTAAATTTATTAACCCCTAATCTGCCCCCCCTACACCGTCGCCACCTATAATACATTTATTAACCCCTATCCTGCCCCCCACTACACCGCCGCCACTGTAATAAAATTATTAACCCTTAAACCTAAGTCTAACACTAACCCTAACACCCCCCTAACTTAAATATTAATTAAATAAATCTAAATAATATTTCTATTATTAACTAAATTAATCCTATTTAAAACTAAATACTTACCTTTAAAATAAACCCTAATATAGCTACAATATAAATAATAATTATATTGTAGCTATCTTAGGATTTATTTTTATTTTATAGGTAACTTTCAATTTATTTTAACTAGGTACAATAGCTATTAAATAGTTATTAACTATTTAATAGCTTACCTAGCTAAAATAAAGAGAAATTTACCTGTAAAATAAAAACTAACCTAAGTTACAATTACACCTAACACTACACTATACTTTAATAAATTATTCCTATTTAAAACTAAATACTTACCTGTAAAATAAACCCTAAGATAACTACAATATAATTAATAATTACATTGTAGCTATCTTAGGATTTATATTTATTTTACAGGTAACTTTGTATTTATTTTAGCTAGTTAGAATAGTTATTAAATAGTTATTAACTATTTAATAACTACAAAATATAAATGGGATAGGGAGGCTAGTAAGGCCTAAAGTTTGTATCTTTACCTTAGGCTGAAAGGCAACGCCTAGGTGAGAAAACCTTTTAAGAAGGAAAAAATTATGATGTGCAGACCCTTAAAGTAATTATATATTTATACTTTATAAGAGAGATTCCATAGTAACCGCAATAAGGTTACTACCTATATAGACAGGGATTTCAGCACATCTTTTTAATAAACCGCTGAAACAAATGTCCAGCTCTGCTTAATAGCGGTAGGTGGATACTGCCCTCATTTACCACTCACCTGTAAGCCATCTCAAGAGTATCTCTGATAAACAAAGTAAAAAATGATTAGAACTCATGAACCAATACAACAGAGAAGCGTTGGTTGGGAAATGTCAAAGCACAGATTTAGCTGTACAATTTTATTAATTGGAAATCACATGAAGCAGCATAATAAATAGTCCAACTGTGAGCTAGCTGAACTGACAACACCTCCACTAGTGGGTGGTTACGAGCAAAGCGTAAAATCTGCCACCATAGTGAACCATGAGGATCTATGTCAGTAAAGTAGCCTGCAAGAGCATACACAAAATCACATTAGCAATACATCCATATGTGTGGGAATGTCTCCCAGTATTGTGCACAATACTTAAACAACCAGTAAATAACAGGTTAATTCCAATCTAAATAAATGAAGACTTTTTTGACTGTAAAGGGTAATACCACAACTCCAGTAACAGCGGACACCACCAATATAATTAAAAGTATCAGGCGTCTTGTTATAGTGAATCTGGATCTATGTGCGTATAACCCAATTTTACAGGCTGATTGGATTTTCCATAAAATTAATGGTATGTTAACAATGGTTGCATTTTATCAGGCTATCAAATAGCAAGTAGAGGCTATGGGGAAGAGGATTAACAACTCCAGTATTCAGCGGGCACCACCAATATAAAAAGGTAACAGGTGTCATGAATGTTAGTTTCCCTGGATCTATGTTAACGCTCCCCCAAAGCCTTTTAGTGTTATCTGTCACAGTAAGATAGCAAATACATAAGACGGTTTGATACAATTAAAGTAATAAAGCAGTGTATATTTGACACCCATAGACAGAATTTCAGTTTCCAAAATTCAAATTGTCCTGCAAAGTAAATCCGTGTTTATACACAGTGCATCCAAAACCTTCCGGTATAATAAAGAGTTGCGGACTGATGTGTCAAAGTTAAGACTTTATACTTGTAATACAACTGTATGTTCTGCTTTAGGTGGTAAAATATCCCAGCGTTGTTTCAATGTAAACTGGATCAGCTTGCTTCATTCTCCGTGATCCAAGGTTTTAAACAGCGTGGACGCTAACAGCGATCTGTCCAGCAGACACGTCCACCTCTGCTCCTCACGTCACTGCCGACGCGCGTTTCACCCCCACGTGACTGTCAGTAGTCATAGGGGTTTCCTCAGGGCAAAAGCGAATGCCGATTCTAAAGGCAACCGTATTAAGAACAGCCTTCTTTCGGCTCATAGGTGGATACGGACAGTAATAATAGCCAATAGGAATCCTTAAGTGAGCCGCAGCCTTCTTTTTTGTTTAAAGTAGAGGAAAAAGTGATATATATATATACAGTGAATCAATTTGTTAGTAAACTGAAATAGGTCAATATTTACAAAAAATAGCAGTGTTGAGATCCAATGATCTAGTATCTTTACAAGAAATACTTACACAATGTACCGAACATTAATCAATCAAGGCCTTCAGACTAAATATCAACAGAAGAAATCTGTATATGTAGATAGTCTAAAGATTGGTTCATGTGTATCTAATATGGGAACAAAAGTGTTACTTTTTGGTTTTAATTAGGAAACATCATTAGGGTGCATTGAAATACTTCTGTGTAGTTACATAATTTCATTTTTTATTTTTTGTTTAGTTTAAAAAAAAAAAAATAATAATAGTAAATTTGTTACATAGGATTGAGTACATCTAAAAATCATGATAGTGAGTATATATAAAATCGGAAGGATGGAAATTATTAGGTATAGTTATTAAGGGATGTCAAGTAAGGAACCTTATTTGAGAAATGAAGCAAATTCAAATTTCTCATTAAGTCCTTTAGGCATTACGGTCTGTAACTTGTACATCCATTCAGTTTCCTTCTTGAGAAGTACGTTATCAATATTGCCCCCTCTACCAAAAAGGGAGCATGATTCAATGCCTATTACCCTTAAATCTAAAGGATTGCATTTATGAAATTTCATGAAGTGGAGTGCCACTCCACTTCTTATTTCACCCTCTTCTGCTGCCTTGATGTCGTCTCTGTGTTCAGAGACCCTATCTTTCAACATTTGTCTTGTTTTTCCTACATAGTAGGTCGGGCAGCTACAGGACAGTAGATAGATTACATTCTCAGTTTTACAGTTGATAAACTGTTTAATTTGATAAATGGTGGAAGTTGTGGAAAAAGTTTTTGTACGTACAATAAATTTACAGAACACGCAGTGTCCACATCTATAGCATCCCTTTATTTTTCTGTGTTCCTCCAACCAATCTTTCTCACTTGGACTTTTTATAAAGTGGCTTCTGACCAATTTATCCTTTAGGTTTGGGGCCCTCCTGGGAACCAGAGAGGGTTTATCTCCCACAATTTTTCTTATTGTCTCATCAGCTTTGAGAAACTGCCATTTTTCATCTAAGATGGTGCGGATTTTCTCCCAATGACAGTTAAATTGGGTTACAAAATGCACTTTCGATTCTTCAGTTTTCTGTTTAGACTTATAGAGTAACATATCTCTATCTGTTCTCCTAGCTCTATTTCGAGCATAATTCAGGTTCCGTTTAGAATAACCTCTATTTTCAAATCTGTTAGTCATTTGTATCGCATGTACATCAAATTTGTTTAGGCTTGAGCAGTTACGTCTTAGGCGTAAAAATTGTCCTACAGGGATACCTCTTATTAGGGTTTTTAGGTGGTGACTAGATGCTTCTAAGATATTATTAGTAGCAGTGGCCTTACGGAATATTTCAGTGGCCAGGTTTTTTCCTTCTTTCTTGATTTTTACATCCAAGAAAGTAAGTTCATTAGCATTTAGATCAAAAGTCAAGAAGATGTTATAGCTATTTGTGTTAAGCACCTTAACGAATTATTTTAGAGAGTCTTCTGTCCCCCTCCAAAGGAGGAAGACATCGTCCACATACCGTAACCATATAAGGACGTGTTCTTCAATCCAATTTTGTAATTCATTGAACACTGTTTCAGTTTCCCATAGACCAAGGTGGAGGCAAGCATAGGATGGGGCACATGTTGCCCCCATCGCTGTGCCTCTGATTTGCTTGTAGAATTTTTTTATCAAATGAGAATACGTTATTTTTCAACACAAATTCAAGTAGCGTTAACACAAACTCTGTGTGTTTTTGGTATGCTGGACCTCGACTTTCCAAAAAGAATCTCGCTGCTCTTAGACCCACATTATGTGGGATTGAAGAGTAAAGCCCTTCCACATCCAGGGAGACCAGGATTGTATCCTGCTCTACTTCTAGGCCGTCCAGCTTCCTAAGTAGGTCACTGGTGTCCTTCACGTAGGAGGTCAGAGTGAGTAGAAATGGTTTCAAAAACTGATCAACGTAGTTCCCCAGGTTCTCAGTAATGCTCCCAATGCCCGAGATAATAGGTCTCCCGGGAGGTTCTCGTAAGTTTTTATGCAATTTGGGAATGCAATAGAATACTGGAACTCTGGGGAACTTCGTATATAGATATCTCCATTCACTTTTACTAATAATGCTGTTTTTTCTTGCATCATTTAGTAGGTGTAGGAGATTGGCTTATATTGATTCAATGGGATTGATTGGTAACAGTTGATATTGTTCTTTATTTCTTAATTGTTTTTGAACTTCTTTTATGTAAAAAAGACTCCTCCATAATGACTAGGTTACCCCCTTTGTCCGCCTGCTTTATAATGATTCCTGATTTGTTCATCAATTCTGACAGGGCTCGCCTTTCATTAAAATTAAGGTTATTTTTGCTTCTACCATGAAAGGTAATTTTATTAATTTCCCGTTCTACCTCTTTAACAAAGAGATGTACCACAGGAACTAGCATTAGGGGGGGCATGTATTCAGATTTTCTTTTTAAACCTGAGTCAATTGGTACTGTAAGGCTTGTCTGTTGCCTTTCTTGAGTCTCCAGAATGGGGATATCATCTGGAGGTTCATTAGAATCAAGTAATTGTACAAGATTAGAGATAGCTAAAGTATCTTCTTTATCAATGTTGCCTTCAACACAATCTAAATCAGAAGTGTTGGTTTGTCTCCCTCTCATTATGGAAGACAAAACTACCTTGCGAGCAAAGAGATTAAGATCTTTTATCACAGTAAATTTATCCAATGGGTTTGTTGGACAAAACGTTAAGCCCTTTTTTAGAAGGCTTATATGGGCGTTGTTAAGAGGGAAAGAGGATAAGTTAACTATTTGTAATTCATCATTACTATTATTGGGGGGATCTATCAATAGTCCCCCCTGTGTAGTCTCGACAGGTTCTCATCCTCGACCCTACTCCTCTCCTCATATTCCTCCCCCTTCTCTGGGGTCTGCCCCGTTCTCTGGGTAGATCCTGGGGGTTTAGATTTAGTTCTGTGTCTTTTCCTCCCTCCTCATTTCCTTTCTTTTAAAACTTGTCCTTTTGCCCCCTCGTTTTTTGATAATTTATTATCCCCTTCCGCATCAGAACAGTCTGTCCCTGAATCATAGGAATTTTTATTTAAGTAGTAAGTATATACTTGGTTTCTTTTATAATCGTCTTGGTCACGACCCAATTTCCTACATTTTCTTTGCTTGATTTCTTGTTGTAATTTAGAAACTAAGTCTTTTGTTTCTTCATTTAGTTTTGAGAATTTTGAGTCTCCCTCGAATGAATTGACTACTCTTAGAGCTTCGTCTATTTCAATTTTAATTTTATCCAATTTTTTAATATCCTTATTAACCATTTTTGCATCAGGTCAAGAGAGCACTCTGAAAGTCTCTCATTCCAGTCCTCCAGGAAGTTCTCTCCTTCCTCATCATCATCCCTCATATGCATACCTGGGTCTAGATGTAATCATAATCCCCTAGGTACAATTTTTTGTTTTATATAGTTTTCTAGGCTATATTTCTCAGCTCTCATTCTTATTTGTTTTGTTAATAGGTTTTTGTATTTTTTAAAAGCCCCATAGATGTTGGTATTATCATCTCCATCAAGATTAATATTGTGCTGAAGGGATTCACCTAATTCGGCTTCCCATTGTTCATCCAATACAACAAAAGCCATATTTAGAACTTTACTCAATCCTCTGATTTTAAATTGGTTATAACAGAAGATTTCTTTAAGTTAATATATATGTCACCCAAAATGATATTAGACCATCTATTGTTTAGAGAGAAGACTCCAGGAGGGACACAGGTATGTAGGTAAACGAAAAAAGTAAACACTAACTGATTGTATCCTATGAGAATATTTTCCCTTTACCGATACAATATATTGAATTTTATTCTCAAAAAATTAATAAAAGATAAGTAGAAATTATTATTACCAGACTCACCTAATAGGAAAGTACAGTAGGTGTCCACCAAGTAGACTTTAAATTGTATTCAAAATATAAATGGGATAGGGAGGCTAGTAAGGCCTAAAGTTTGTATCTTTACCTTAGGCTGAAAGGCAACGCCCAGGTGAGAAAACCCTTTATAAAGGAAAAAAATATGATGTGCAGACCCTTAAAGTAATTATATATTTATGCTTTATAAGAGAGATTCCATAGTAACCGCAATAAGGTTACTACCTATATAGACAGGGATTTCAGCACATCTTTTTAATAAACCGCTGAAACAAATGTCCAGCTCTGCTTAATAGCGGTAGGTGGATACTGCCCTCATTTACCACTTACCTGTAAGCCATCTCAAGAGTATCTCTGATAAACAAAGTAAAAAATGATTAGAACTCATGAACCAATACAACAGAGAAGCATTGGTTGGGAAATGTCAAAGCACAGATTTAGCTGTACAATTTTATTAATTGGAAATCACATGAAGCAGCATAATAAATAGTCCAACTGTGAGCTAGCTGAACTGACAACACCTCCACTAGTGGGTGGTTACGAGCAAAGCGTAAATCTGCCACCATAGTGAACCATGAGGATCTATGTCAGATAAGTAGCCTGCAAGAGCATACACAAAATCACATTAGCAATACATCCATATGTGTGGGAATGTCTCCCAGTATTGTGCACAATACTTAAACAACCAGTAAATAACAGGTTAATTCCAATCTAAATAAATGAAGACTTGTTTGACTGTAAAGGGTAATACCACAACTCCAGTAACAGCGGACACCACCAATATAATTAAAGGTATCAGGCGTCTTGTTATAGTGAATCTGGATCTATGTGCGTATAACCCAATTTTACAGGCTGATTGGATTTTCCATAAAATTAATGGTATGTTAACAATGGTTGCATTTTATCAGGCTATCAAATAGCAAGTAGAGGCTATGGGGAAGAGGATTAACAACTCCAGTATTCAGTGGGCACCACCAATATAAAAAGGTAATAGGTGTCATGAATGTTAGTTTCCCTGGATCTATGTTAACGCTCCCCCAAAGCCTTTTAGTGTTATCTGTCACAGTAAGATAGCAAATACATAAGATGTTTTGATACAATTAAAGTAATAAAGCAGTGTATATTTGACACCCATAGACAGAATTTCAGTTTCCAAAATTCAAATTGTCCTGCAAAGTAAATCCGTGTTTATACACAGTGCATCCAAAACCTTCCGGTATAATAAAGAGTTGCGGACTGATGTGTCAAAGTTAAGACTTTATACTTGTAATACAACTGTATGTTCTGCTTTAGGTGGTTAAATATCCCAGCGTTGTTTCAATGTAAACTGGATCAGCTTGCTTCATTCTCCGTGATCCAAGGTTTTAAACAGCGTGGACGCTAACAGCGATCTGTCCAACAGACACGTCCACCTCCGCTCCTCACATCACTGCCGACACGCGTTTCACCCCCCACGTGACTGTCAGTAGTCATAGGGGTTTCCTCAGGGCAAAAGCGGATGCCGATTCTAAAGGCAACCGTATTAAGAACAGCCTTCTTTCGGCTCATAGGTGGATACGGACAGTAATAATAGCCAATAGGAATCCTTAAGTGAGCCGCAGCCTTCTTTTTTGTTTAAAGTAGAGGAAAAAGTGATATATATATATACAGTGAATCAATTTGTTAGTAAACTGAAATAGGTCAATATTTACAAAAAATAGCAGTGTTGAGATCCAATGATCTAGTATCTTTACAAGAAATACTTACACAATGTACCGAACATTAATCAATCAAGGCCTTCAGACTAAATATCAACAGAAGAAATCTGTATATGTAGATAGTCTAAAGATTGGTTCATGTGTATCTAATATGGGAACAAAAGTGTTACTTTTTGGTTTTCATTAGGAAACATCATTAGGGTGCATTGAAATACTTCTGTGTAGTTACATAATTTCATTTTTTATTTTTTGTTTAGTTTTTAAAAAAATAAAATAAAAAAATAATAGTAAATTTGTTACATAGGATTGCCAATCAGCCAATCAGATTGAGTTTGCATTCTATTGGCTGATCGAAACAGCCAATAGAATGCAAGCTCAATCTGATTGGCTGATTGGATCAGCCAATCGGATTGAAATTGAATCTGATTGGCTGATTCAATCAGCCAATCAGATTTTTCCCACCTTAATTCCGATTGGCTGATAGAATCCTATCAGCCAATCGGAATTGAGGGGACGCCATCTTGGATGACGTCCCTTAAAGGAGCCTTCATTCGTTGGTAGTCCATCGGTAAAGAAGGATTTTCCGCGTCGGTGGGATGACGATTCAAGACCCCGCTTGGAAAATGACATCGCCTGGATAGAAGACTTCTTCAGCGCCTCTTGGAAGATGACATCGGCCGGATGGAAGACTTTTTCAGCGCCGCTTGGAGGATCACTTCATCGGATGGAAGATTTCTTCAGCGCCGCTTGGAGGATAACTTCTGCCATTCCGGGTCTCCTCTTTGGTTCCATCGCTGCTCGGCTGAGTGAAGACGACTAAAGGTAGGATAATCTTCAGGGGATTAGTGTTAGGTTATTTTAAGGGGGTTTGGGTTAGATTAGGGGTATGTGGGTGGTGGATTTTAATGTTGGGGGGGGGTTGTATTTTTCTTTTACAGGCAAAAGAGCTGAATTCTTTGGGGCATGCCCCACAAATGGCCCTTTTAAGGGCTGGTAAGGTAAAAGAGCTTTGAACTTTTTTAATTTAGAATAGGGTAGGGCATTTTTTTATTTTGGGGGGGTTTGTTATTTTATTAGGGGGCTTAGATTAGGTGTACGTAGCTTAAAATTGTTGTAATATTTTTAAAATGTTTGTAACCTATTTTTTTTATTTTTTGTAACTTAGCTTTTTTAATTTTTTGTACTTTAGTTAGTTTATGTAATTGTATTTAATTGTAGTTATTTGTAGGTAATTTATTTAATTAATTTAATGATAGTGTAGTGTTAGGTTTAATTGTAACTTAGGTTAGGATTTATTTTACAGGTAATTTTGTATTTCTTTTAGCTAGGTAGTTATTAAATAGTTAATAACTATTTAATAACTATTCTAACTAGCTAAAATAAATACAAAGTTACCTGTAAAATAAAAATAAATCCTAAGATAGCTAAAATATAATTATTATTTATATTGTAGCTATATTAGGGTTTATTTTAAAGGTAAGTATTTAGTTTTAAATAGGAATAATTTATTTAAGTATAGTGTAGTGTTGGGTGTAATTGTAACTTAGGTTAGTTTTTATTTTACAGGTTAATTTCTCTTTATTTTAGCTAGGTAAGCTATTAAATAGTTAATAACTATTTAATAGCTATTGTACCTAGTTAAAATAAATTGAAATTTGCCTGTAAAATAAAAATAAATCCTAAGATAGCTACAATATAATTATTATTTATATTGTAGCTATATTAGGGTTTATTTTAAAGGTAAGTATTTAGTTTTAAATAGGATTAATTTAGTTCATAATAGAAATATTATTTAGATTTATTTAATTAATATTTAAGTTAGGGGGGTGTTAGGGTTAGTGTTAGACTTAGGTTTAGGGGTTAATAAATTTATTACAGTGGCGGCGGTGTAGTGGGGGGCAGGATAGGGGTTAATAAATTTATTTTAGGTGGCGACGGTGTAGGGGGGGCAGGATAGGGGTTAATAGGTATAATGTAGGTGGCAGCGGTGTCCGGGAGCGGCGGTTTAGGGGTTAATACATTTATCAGAGTTGCGACAGGGTCTAGGAGTGGCGGTTTAGGGGTTAATACATTTATTTAGTTGCGGGGGGCTCCGGGGGCGCCGGTATAGGGGGTAGAACAGTGTAGTTTAGTGTGAGTGCTTAGTTACAGGCTAGCAATAAAGCTGGGAAAAAGCCGAAGAGCAGCGAGATCGAATGAGTGATAACTCTCACAGTCCGCTGCTCATCGCCCCGTACTTGGTGTGCGGCTTTTTCACAGCTTTATTTGATAACTTAGGCGAAAATTTTCAGGTCCGCGGCGGCGATGTGAGGCGAGCTTAGGCGGGAAAGTTGACACGTTGATAACTACCCCCCATTGTCTGATTTTCAGACTCCTAACCAATATGCAGGGGAGGGGGGAGAGCCTGCTCTTCCTGCTTTCTCAGCCCTATTCTAGTGGTTGTCCCAGCCTAACCTCATCAACAGTGCTAAATTGGGAGCTTCTACGTACATTTTTAAAAGTTTTTATACTGGATTTTAATAACAGTATCTGAGCATATTTTCTTTATAGTAGTGTCTATTACATGTAGATATATGAAAATTGGTGTATACTGTCCCTTTAATCTCAAATACATCTTGCTTGGTCCTTTAAAAAAATAAAGCCTGTTACCTTTTATGGAATTATCTATGTCACATTAACATACACTAGTTTTATGCACTAGTCATTTTCCTGCTTGGAGAGAAATTATAATGCAGACTTTCCAGGGGCTGAACTCACTGAATGCTATAAGAAAAAGGACAGAACCAGAATGTCCCATAAATGAGAAATGCTTCCATGAATCTCCCCACTCCTATGAGATGATCTAAAATAATCCTACAGCACTGGACAGTCAAATTTTGCTATACTTCTCTGCATTTCTGTATGTGAAGGAGAGACCAGCCCAGTGCATTATAGCACTGGATGACATGAGAGTTTTGTTACACTTAAACTTTGTGCTTTGTATTTTATATTACTTTACACTTCAGATTGGATCCTTTCAGTATGGTTATATTTATACTTTTGCTCTTTCTCTTTTGTATTTTAATGCATTTCAATTTAAAATTTAGATGCATCATTGATTTTATAAATTCTGATTATGTTTTGAAAGTTTCTGTGTTAAGAATTAGGATCAAACTTTGTATATTTCTGTGTATCTTTTACAAATTTACATTGCAGTTTTTATTTGCTAGGCATGTGCATTTATTTCATTACAAATACAAATTCATTAGCGAAACAAATATCTGAACGAATGCAACACGAAATTTAAAGAAAACTAATAAATACTGAGGAAATTCGGCAGTATTTATTCTTTACCTTTAAATTACCTTACGGCTAGATTTAGAGTTTTGCGGCCAAAGGGGTGCGTTAGCTACGCGTGTTTTTTTCCCCCGGCACCTTTTAAATAACGCTGGTATTTAGAGTTCTCTGAAGGGCTGCGTTAGGCTCCAAAAAGGGAGCGTAGAGCATAATTTACCGCCACTTCAACTCTAAATACCAGCGTTGCTTACGATAGCGGCCAGCTTGAAAAATGTGCTTGTGCACGATATCCCCATAGGACACAATGGGGCAGTTTGAGCTGAAAAAAAACCTAACACCTGCAAAAAAGCATGAGGCTCCTAACGCAGCGCCATTGTTTCCTACGGGGAAACACTTCCTAAATCTGCACCTAACACCCTAACATGAACGCCGAGTCTAAACACCCCTAACCTTACACTTATTAACCCATAATCTGCCGCCCCCGCTATCGCTGACACCTGCATTTTATTATTTACCCCTAATCTGCCGCTCCGTACACCGCCGCCACCTACATTATACCTATGTACCCCTAATCTGCTGTCCCTAACATCGCCGACACCTATATTATATTTATTACCCCCTAATCTGCCCCCCCCCCCATGTCGCTGCTACCTTACCTACACTTATTAACCCCTAATCTGCCGACCGGACCTCGCCGCTACTCTAATAAATGTATTAACCCCTAAAGCTAAATCTAACCCTAACACCCCCCTAAGTTAAATATAATTTTTATCTAACGAAATAAATTAACTCTTATTAAATAAATTATTCCTATTTAAAGCTAAATACTTACCTGTAAAATAAACCCTAATATAGCTACAATATAACTAATAATTACATTGTAGCTATTTTAGGATTTATATTTATTTTACAGGCAACTTTGTATTTATTTTAACTAGGTACAATAGCTGTTATTAACTATTTAATAGCTACCAAGTTAAAATAATTACAAAATTACCTGTAAAATAAATCCTAACCTAAGTTACAATTAAACCTAACACTACACTATCAATAAATAAATTAACTAAACTACCTACAAGTACCTACAATTAAATCAACTAAACTAAATAACAAAAAACCCCACTAAATTACAAAAAATAAAAAAAGAATACAAGAATTTTAAACTAATTACACCTACTCTAAGCCCCCTAAAAAAATAGCAAAGCCCCCAAAATAAAAAAATGCCCTACCCTATTCTAAAATAAAAAGTTAACAGCTCTATTACCTTACCAGCCCTTAAAAGGGCCTTTTGCGGGGCATGCCCCAAAGAAAACAGCTCTTTTACCTGTAAAAAAAACATACAATACCCCCCCAACATTACAACCCACCACCCACATACCCCTAATCTAACCCACCCAAACCCCCCTTAAAAAACCTAACACTAAGCCCGTGAAGATCTTCCTACCTTATCTTCACCCAGCCGGGTATCACCGATCCGTCCAGAAGAGGGTCCGAAGTCTTCATCCTATCCGGGCAGAAGAGGACATCCGGACCGGCAGACATCTTCATCCAGGCGGCATCTTCTATCTTCTTCCATCCGGCGCGGAGCGGGACCATCTTGAAGCAGCCGACGCGGAGCCATCCTTCTTCACTGACGGACTAACGACGAATGAAGGTTCCTTTAAATGACGTCATCCAAGATGGCGTCCCTCGAATTCCGATTGGCTGATAGGATTCTATCAGCCAATTGGAATTAAGGTAGGAAAAATCTGATTGGCTGATTGAATCAGCCAATCAGATTGAGCTCGCATTCTATTGGCTGATCGGAACAGCCAATAGAATGCGAGCTCAATCTGATTGGATCAGCAAATCGGATTGAACTTGAATCTGATTGGCTGATTCAATCAGCCAATCAGATTTTTCCTACCTTAATTCGGATTGGGTAGGTAGGTAGCGGCGACGTTGGGAGGGGCAGATTAGGGGTTAATAAATATTATGTAGGTGTCAGCGATATTAGGGGCAGCAGAATAGGGGTACATAGGGATAATGTAGGTGGCGGCGGTGTGTGGTCGGCAGTTTAGGGGTTAAAAAAATGTATTATAGTGGCGGCGATGTGGGGGGACCTCGGTTTAGGGGTACATAGGTAGTTTATGGGTGTTAGTGTACTTTAGAGCACAGTAGTTAAGAGCTTTATGAACCGGCGTTAGCCCATAAAGCTCTTAACTCCTGACTTTTTTCTGCGGCTGGAGTTTTGTCGTTAGAGTTCTAACGCTCACTTCAGCCAAGACTCTAAATACCGGCGTTAGGAAGATCCCATTGAAAAGATAGGATACGCAATTGGCGTAAGGGGATCTGCGGTATGGAAAAGTTGCGGCTGGAAAGTGAGCGTTAGACCCTTTCCTGACTGACTCTAAATACCAGCGGGTGGCCAAAACCAGCGTTAGGACCCCTTAACGCTGGTTTTGACGGCTAATGCAGAACTCTAAATCTAGGCGTCAGGGTTTAAAAAGACTTACCTATAGCACGCTGGATAACCAATTTAATCCAACACTTGTTTACAGAGCCCTGGATTAATTCTTCAATTAGCATGGCCTTGGGCTCTGTGAAGAAGGGTTCGGATTAGTGCGGCTCTCCAGAGCACTGTAGGTAAGTATTGTAACACTACAGGTGAACTTTTTCAGCTGTAGCAAAGGAACATTTACAGTGAAAACAAATGTAAATGTTTCATGAATATTTAGTATTCATTTAGTCCAAAACTAAATGAATAGCTAATAGTGCGGCAGCCGAATATTTGGCTAATTATTTTTTCTGAATATTCAACCCCAAATTTTCACCCATGAGCACCTCTAGTATTTGCTCTAAAACTGACAGCTTCAGAAAGTGGGACACAGGAATTCCCTGGACTAAACAGGGAATGCGTGAAGCTCTCTCACAGTTCTTATTAAATGCTGTAAACAGTTTACACATGCTGTTCTCACTGAATTATCTTGCCAGCTGTATGCAGGGGAAGTTTGCTCAAAATGTATAATACACTTATTTAACTGACAGAAAAGTAATATATATTAAACTAATGGCAAAAACAAGTTAAATTGTAGTGAACACATTTAATTTTCATTTGCTGCACACAGATGGGTCATACATTATGCAGGAGGAGTGATGCCACTACTGATTGCATGACCCACTTGGTCCCCATAGTGATCTGGGCACAGTCTCAATTGAGAGCTCTGAGACCCCTGTAGTTACACCTCTTCTTTGTGGTATTTAAGGACAACACCCACTGCTCTGTCAATAGACAATGACAAACTCACTAACATGAAGCAAAAAGTAGTTATTTTCTGCACGGGTGACATTTATTTTTGTTTAAACTGCAAAAACTTTTTAACATTTTAAAATGTACTTTTTATATAAACAATTCAAAATTAGTTTTGCTCCTTCACATTATCTCATTTGATATTGGATTATTTAATTTTAATACTTTGCTTTTGAATTTATTAATTATGGAAAACTATGTATTTTTAGGACATTTGTTTAATTCCTTCCGACCGGTTTACCCCGATAAACTATGGGTGGATGAGAAATCTTTCTGCAATGAGTTTCCTTTCCATATAGTGTTTGACAAACAAGTAAGTACAATATTTGTTCACATTTACTTGTGATAGATGTACATCATTATACTGTGACAGTAAATGCAAGTGACAAATTCAAAGCCTTTTAAATTAATTAGCAAATATTTCTAATGTTTTTTGAAGTATGTAAGGTCATCAGACAGACTGCATAAACAATCCTTGCCAACAGTATTCCAGCTCAGATATGATTAAAGGGACATTAAACCCAATTTTTTTCTTTCATAATTCAGACAGATAATACAATTTTAAACAACATTCCAATTTACTTCTATTATCTAATTTGCTTCATTCTTTAGATATCCTTTGTTAAAGAAATAGCAATGCCCACCGGCGAGCCAATCACAGGAGGCATCTATGTGCAGCCACCAATCAGAAGCTACTGAGCCTATCTAGATATGCTTTTCAGGAAAGAATATCAAGAGAATGAAGCAAATTAGATAATAGAAGTAAATTAGAAAGTTGTTTAAAATGGTATTCTCTATCTGAATCATGAAAGAAAAAAATTGGGTTTAGTGTCCCTTTAAGGAGGCAACTCCGAAACGTCACTTTTATTCATGTTAATCTGTTTCTAATAAAGTGAACTTTTTATATATAGTGCTGTTGAGCGACCTTTATATTATTGAATTATTGTTTGGGGGATTTTGGCAAACGACCCCAGGTCTTCACGAGCACCCACCCACAGGTGCTGTACCCATTGGAATATATACAAGTATTCCAGCTCATCAGAAGACATTTGCATGATGTTATTAAATTAACCATTCAAGACATTTTTCCATTAGAAAACATATTTGCCCATTTTTGCATAACATATTTTAGCAGAAATTCCTGAAATGAAATAATTACTTTACATGTTACAGCTAAAGGTCAAGCAATCTGGGGTGAACATCCAGAAATATGTTCCTGGAATACAGACAATGGACATCAGACTGGATGAATATTTCACACTTGTACATCCACAAGTTACGTTCACTATTTCAAACATTCAAACATTTATCAACAGTCAGTTTGTCCTGAAAACTAAAAGAGAAATGATGCCTGAAACATGGAGAGATCATCCGATGCTTAAACTGAGAGGTAGGTTTATGTGGCTGTTACCTATAGATGGACCATTATTTTTATTTGTTAATGGTAAACATGATGTCTATTACAGTATTACTACTCAGTATGCACATGTATGGAGTACTATATGCCCAGCACTATATGCCCAATGTAAGGTGTTAGCATAGCAAGGCAAGTAGCAGTTATCAAATGCTCAGATTATGAAGTGAGCATTTATAATTAAGGCAGTAAGAATTATACAAGACTTAAACAAGGAGTGAACAAAGGACAGGACATAAGGCAGGGACTGTTGTAATTATATAGTTCCATGTATTTCACTGATTGCCTTTTTAGGAAAATGTTCCGTATCTTCATGTTCCTTTTGCTACCTCCTGTCTCTATAAACACTGTATTATTAATTTACTTGTTCTCCCTCACCTCACTTTTGCTCCCATTAGCTCTACACATTACTAAACTTTCTCTTCTCCCTGCATCATATTCAAAGACACACTCAATACTAGACATGTGCGATTCGGTTCGATTCGATTTGGAAATTCGGAAAATTCGGCAAATTCGGCGATTCGGATCGAACCGAATTTCCGAATTAAAATTTTGCCGAATTTTCCGAATCGAACCGAATCGTAAATTCAGATGGCCATTGGATTACACTAGTATTATACAGTATGTTAGGTTAACACCTAATATACAGTATAATACTAGTCTAATCACACCTAACACTTACCGAATTGCCGTATTTACGAACCGAATTGAACCGAATCGAACCGAATCGAACCGAATCCAGCCGAATTTCTTCGAATCCAAATGAATCCGAAACAAATCCGAAACGAATTGATTCAAAATTTTCTGAATTTGAATCGATCCGATCCAAATTTTTTCGCCATGCACATGTCTACTCAATACTGCAAATCTGTATTTCCTCTTTTGTCACTTTTTCTCTTGCTAATACTAGCTGCTGCTGATATATCCCCAAATCCTTGCCCACCACAGCTTCCTAATCTCATTCGCCCACTTGTGCCTTACCATTGACCAAGAAACCACAACCCTGGAAACCTACCTCCAATTCCTTGTGTAACTAAAGTCAAAATCTAGGACACTTACTTTGTTTGTAATACAGCTCTCTTCAATCTCTGACCTCTTCCCTAAACCTTCTAGCTCTCACAGAAACCGGTCTCTCTTCCTTAGACCCAGCCTCCCCTGCTACATTGTCACATGGAGGTCTCCATTTCAGCCACACGCCTAGGCTTGAAAATAGACAAGAAGGTGGTGTAGACTACACCTTTCAACAAATAAACCCTCATCTCTTTTCTCACATTTTCTTCCTTTTAAACCCACATGATTTGGTTATTCTCTCACCTAGCTCTATTTGTTGCAGTTATATATTGCCCCCATGGCTCCCCAACTAAAACCTCTGCTCTATTCGATCCCCTCCATTCCCTGCCGAGCAATCTGTCTGTCACGACAATTTAACTCTTATATTGGTCCTTAAACATTTGGCCCTCCTACCATAGCTCGCAAATCATACACACACAAAAAATATGACTACTGAGGAAAAACTGGAGGTGGTCTGCTTTTTAAAATGACATACAATGCATGGGAAGAGATGCTTCACCCATACATAGATGGTAATTCTTATTTTATGTAATTATGCTTTCTATCTCTTAAACTCCAAAGAATTGAAATCTGTCTTGCACCAAAAAGTCTTGAACAAGCCAAAAATCCCAAGAATTTGCAACTCTACAGCTGCACATAACACTTTATTCATCAAAGAAAACAGAACCTGTTTTACCACAAGACAAAAAAACAGGGGACAACATTTTTGCTAAATATGCTGCATTGCAGGAGGTTTCTCTCTTGCCTACAACAAACTCTGATCTCCTTTTCTGCACACAACATCAAATGACAATAGCCTGCAAAAAGCACAAAAAGCTTTTATTCTATTGGCTGATTTGAATGTGAACATGCAAATCAACTAAAAGGAATGCAAGGGTACCCGTATATAAAAGGGGTACCTCACAAACAAAATTCAATGTGCGGCAGGTGACCGCTTGAAAAGAACCTCTGTGTTCAAGATGTGAAGATGAAGACCACCGTTACTGGGATGAAGATAAGAAGATGGACCGCTGACGGGATGAAGAACCACCGCCGGGATGAAGATGGAGCGCCATCATCATCATTTGTGTGTACCATCTTGGGGTTTAGTGTTACGTTTTGATTTTTTTTTGGGTGGTTTTTTTTTAAGATTAGGGAGTTGTTGTTTTTTTTTTTTGGGGGGGGGGGGTTATAGAGACATTCCAGCCAAAATTGGAATCCACATGGATGCATTTTGGATTTGAATAGAAACATGTTCGTAATTTATATGTATTAGCAAAAATGCTTCTAATAAAAGCTATAGCTGTTTCAAAAGTGTATTGAAGTATGTACCGTGCGCCAGCATTGGGCGCAAGCATTTTAAACTTAGTACTTACTCAGAGAGCCGAAGGTGCTTATACCATCTGGTAAGGACTCAATTTGTTAATTGCTGACATGGTACAAGTCCCACTGGTGCTCTGAGCAGCTGCAGTAATTAAAATGCTGGTGCACTGCTAATATCTATCAATTCTTTACATTCATGTGCAGATAAAAATGTTAATACTAAATCAGTGAAAACTTTTACTAAAAACATTTTTGCCAATACATATATATTGCAAATATGTTTCTATTCAAAAAAGTAATTCATCTATGTGCATTTACATTTTGACCGGAATGTACCTTTAATGTTATAAGGTGGGTTTTTTTTTTATTAAAAGATGTTTTTTTTACATCTAAATTGATAAACAGATTAGGAATTACATATGTAGTCCATTTTTTTTTTTCAAAGGACCAAAATAAATTGGACATTTAACTTCTATTTGATGGCCTGGTGGGGGCTGTTCCCTTGTTATTTCATTAATAATTAAGCAATTAAAGGTCTGGAGTTAATTCCAAATGTGGAATTTGCATTTGGAATATGCTATAAACTCTCAATAAGAGGTTTAAGAGTTGTTAATTCAAGTAAAGCAGGCCATCATTAGCATAAAGAAACAAAACAAATCATTCAGTTAATTAATGTAAGTATCTGTGGCCACCTGTTAATTATATTGAAAGTTGTTCCTATGTTCCTTTTTTTCTTTTTCTTTTGAGGAACTGTTATATTGAATAAAATCCAAGAATAAAATCCTTATTCATCTACAATATTAGGGACTTTTGGAGAGTGTATCTATTTTTCAGTATTATTATTATCGGTTATATGTAGAGCGCCAACAGATTCTGCAGCGCTATAAACATAGGTGGTATACAAGGTAGCAATTATTGGAATCAAATGGGTAGAGGGCCCTGCCTAGAGTCGCACTGTTGTAGTCAGCTCTTGTGAAGGGAATCTGCAAGCGGTTGGGCTCTTAGGCTTACATTCTAAGGAGGTTTATAGCGGATAGCAATGGAGGAGAGGAAATGGTATTAGGAAAGATGAGTGTAGGTTGTATGCATCCTTGAACAAAAGAGTCTTTAGGGAGTGCTTGAAGCTTTCAAAACTAGGGGAGAGTCTTGTGGAGCAAGGCAGAGGGTTCCACAAGATGGGAGCCAGTCTGGAGAAGTCCTGTAAATGGGAATGTGAGGAGGTAACAAGAGAGGAGAGTAGGAGGTTGTGAGCAGAGCGAAGGGGACGGGAGGGAGAGTATCTGGAGACAAGGTCAGAGATATAGAGGGGACCAGTGCAGTTGAGGGTTTTGTATGTCAGAGTCTGAATTTTGTGTTTAATCCTGGAGGCAAGAAAAAGTCAGTTAAAGGATTGGCAGAGAGGTTCAGCAGATGAAGAGTGGCGTGTAAGGAAGATGAGCCTGGCAGAGGCATTCATTATGGATTGTAAAGGAGCTAGACAGCATATAGGGAGACCAGAGAGGACGGAGTTGCAATAGTCAAGGCGGGAAAGGGTGAGAGAGTGGATTAAAATCTTAGTTGTGTCTTGTGTAAGTAAAAGTCTAACTTTAGAGATGTTTTTAAGGTGGAAGCGGAAGGATTTAGCCATGGCCTGAATGTGAAGAGTGAAAGATCTGAGTCAAGTGTGACCCCAAGATATCGGGCATGCGGGGTAGGGGTAATGATGGAGTTGTCAACAGTTATTGAGAGATAGGGGTGGAGATTTTGGAAGAAGGGGGGAAAATAAGGAGCTCAGTTTTGGAGAGATTTAGCTTAAGGTAGTGAGTGGACATCCAGGAAGAAATGTGAGAAAGACAGACAGTTAGTGACACAGGTTAGCAAGGAAGGATATAGGTCTGGAGCAGAGATGTAGAGTTGAGTGTCGTCGGCATACAAATGATATTGAAACCCGTGGGACTTCTAATGATGACGTGTAGATTGAGAAGAGAAGGAGACCAATGACAGAGCCTTGCGGTACCCCAACAGAAAGTGGTAATGGGGTAGAGGAAGCCCCAGAGAAGACTAAACTAAAGGTATGGTTAGACAGGTAGGAAGAGAACCACAAGGGAGCTGCGTCCCAAATGCCGAAGGATTGGAGGGTTTGGAGCAAAAGAGGGTGGTCAACAGTATCAAAGGCTGCAGACAGATCAAGGAGGATAAGCAGAGAGAAGTGGCCTTTGGATTTTGCTGTGAGTAGGTCATTGGTAACCTCAATGATTGCTATCTCTGTGGAGTGATTAGGTGAAATCCAGACTGCAGTGGGTCAAGGAGGGAGTGTAATGTAAAGAAATGGGATAGGCGTGCATATACTAGCTTTTCAAGAAGCTTTGAGGCAAGGGGGAGTAGGGAAATAGGGCGGTAGTTGGATGGGGAGGTTAGATCGAGAGGTTTTTTGAGGATAGGTGTGACCAGTGCATGTTTTAGAGATGAGGGGAATATACCAGTGTTGAGGGAGAGGTTGAAAATGTGTGTGAGTATAGGGGTAAGGGTAGAAGAGAGGGAGGGAAGTAGCTGTGTGGGAATGAGGTGAGAGCGCAGTATAAGTGCAGAAACTTCTTCCTCAGTAACAGGAGCAAAAGAGCTAAATATATGGCTATGTGGGTTTTGGTTAATTGCAAGCTTTTGAGGGGGTGTGAGGCAGGAAGCATGCTGAGAGCTGATTTCATTTCTGATGGAATCAATTTTGTTATTGAAGTGGCTGGCAAAATCTTGAGCTGACAGAGAAGTTGTATTAGGAAGTGGGGGTGGGCGGAGAAGAGTGTAGAAAGTGGAGAACAGATATTTAGAGTTTGAAGAAAGATTAGAGATAAGAGTAGAGAAGTAATGTTGCTTATAAAGATTAAGGGCAGAGTAGTAGGAGTTCAAAATGAACTTGTAGTGAGCTGTAGTCAGCTGAACTCTGAGATTTTCTCCAGTGCTGCTCAGCTGTACGGGAACATCTGTGTAGGTACCGTGTCAGAGGAGTATGCCACGGCTGAGGATGAGTGTGTGATTTCCTAGCTATGGTAGGAGGGGCCAGATTTTCAAGGACTGATGTAAGGGTGGAATTATAGTGGCAGATAGATTGGTCAGGGCAGGAAAAGGAGGAGATTGATGAGAGGAGACAGTATTAGTGCACTTGTGTTTTTTGTTCACATTTTTGCTGTTATTATTTTAATTATTGGGTCACTTTACACAAGGTGTGGTATATATATATATATATATACTGTATATATTTTTGTTTCAGTACACTAAACAAAATGTCGGTTGCATTAAGATTATGGGTTCCATTTAAGTTAACTCCCATGAACCTTGTCCTCTCTGTAACGCGGCAATCCACAGTTATCATATCTGTTTGGGATGATTAACTCAAACACCCTTAAGTAGCAACGGTCTTAAGACCTTAGCTACTTAACTAGCATTTAAATTCAACTCACGCAAGCCTGAAACACTTGAGCTCTGTAGATTCATAAATGGAGCCCTATTTGGTACGGTCTACTTTTGATAAAGAAAGAAAAATTCCATATTATAGGCATCTCGCAATATAAAATATTATATTCCTACTTTTATATAAAAGCCCCTTTTCATACTGCACCATCCCTTAGGAGCAAAGGTAAAGGGAATATAGATTTGACAGTGTGGTAGAGCAACATCCTAATCCCTCAGGCCCAAGTCATCCTTAAGTAGGTCATACAACTTGGAATAATCAACATGTATCATTCCACTGTTTTTCACATCCCTCAGCCCCTGAAGCAGAACCATTTGATGCAGGGACTCTGTAGGGTACTAACCCTGGACTGATCACACTCCTGCAGCCATCTATATCCCTCTCACTCCTGCGTTTGTTGGACCTATCCTTCTAACAAACCTGTTGCTTCTCACACCTCTCTGACCAGCTCTATCTCTCTCTGGAAAATATGTAAAACTTTACCACTCTCATAAACAGCCCTTTCTCAGAGTCTTTGCCAACCACTCCCACTCTTCTCATTCACCAAGGCCTAGCCAATATCAAATCCTTAGGCCTCCTCATTCACCAAATCACCTGACACTGATCCAACAGCGCATAATCAATCTTTGAATTGAATGATTTGACCATAGAAAACAGATGAGATATTAACCTATTCAAAGCATCAACAATAAACCATTACACAGCTTTAGACATAAAAAAAACTTGAAACATTTAGCAACATCAACAATCCAAGTCAGTTTGCAATGTGTAAGTTGCAGTTTAATATTTTTTAATATTCATTTTTCAACCGGAAGTATTAGAAACCACCATTTTGACTTTTCCAGTATAAATGATATTCAAGGCATAAGAATATCTTGTACATTTATTCACAAATGACTTATAATTTAATTTAATTATCTTGGTGACAAGGAGCTGAGTTTTGAAAATAAGACAATAAACTGTTAGTGGACAATAATGATTAGAATAAGAAAAATTGTCTTAAAGTTATGCTGAGAGTTTTGAGATTTTTAATTTAAATTAATAATCAATATTTACATAACTTTATAAAAGTTGGTTATGTTTTGTATTCATGTTGGTTTGCAAAAAGCTAGTAAAAGCAGCTATCTTTATTGTTCACCTAATTAAAATGTAGAAAATAATGATGTTCCAGACTTAATATATTCCGGACTTAGTTAAAATGTTCCAGAGATAATATAGGAATACTGAACCCAAATTTTTTCTTTCATGATTCAGATAGAGCATGCAATTTTAAGCAACTTTCTAATTTACTCCTATTATCATTTGTTCTCCGTTCTCTTGGTATCTTTATTTGAAAAAGCAGGAATGTAAAGCTTAGGAGCCTGCCCATATTAGGTTCAGTACCCTGGATAAAGCTTGCTTATTGGTGGCTACATTTTAGCCACCAATCAGCAAGCGCTATACCCAAGTGCAGAACTAAATATGGGCCGGCTTGTAATCTTTTTCAAATAAAGATACCAACAGCACCAAGACAAATTGACAATAGGAGTAAATTAGAAAGTTGCTTAAAATTGCCTGTTCTATCTGAATCATGAAAGAAAAAAATTGGGTTCAGTATCCCTTTAATAAAGCTAACTAAATTATACAGATATACTTTTAATGGATTTGAATGGTTTTGATAAGGAAGGTGACAATCGCATGTTGAATTTGACATTTGTGCATGACAATAATAGATCCCTATATGACAGAATATGACACAGGACAAACCTAACTATGAGGTTGATCACAATCCATAAAAAAGGTTTATCTAATGATTTTTCTACAGAATTCACCATTAAAGTCTATGGGGATTTTTGTAGATAAATAATGTAATAATCTTCTATGCAAGATTATGATGGACCCCTATATTATAACAATAAAACTGTGCACAAGTCAATATTAGTCTCCTACTTGTTATACTAGTAATGTAAGTATTAATATTTCTTACCATTTCATCCTAAGGACAAATGATTTGGATGGAGACAATACAATGTGTGATGTACATGTGTTCGCCAAAACTTCGTAGTCTTCAAGAGCTGGAGGAACGCAATATGCATATTTCTGACATAGCAAAACATGATGTAACAAGAGATCTGATCTTATTGAACCACCAAAGACTGGCTGAGATTGAACTCTCCAATCAGCTAGAGAGAAAGAAAGAAGAGCTACGAATACTGTCAAAACATTTGGAAATAGAAAAGAAAAAGACTGAAACTTTGCTGTATGCCATGCTCCCAAAGCACGTGGCCAATCAGCTGAAGGAAGGCAAAAAGGTCCAAGCAGGTATGAAATGAAATTCAACGGTGTTCACCAGTGCAACAAATGTTTTAGTATAATCTAATAATCAGCAACTTACATCAAACCAATGTGAGAGTGGCAATAAAAATGATATTTTTTTTATATAGTGGCTGATAAATAAAAGCTACTACTGTCTAGTAGAACTGGAATTAATCTATCGAGAATAAACTAGTTTGACATGTATTCATTAATGATTAGCAAGTAGCCAATTTACTAACAGTTTTTCATTCACGTTCCACTCTTCTCTCTACAGCAATTTTATCACTAAATTAGGGATTTAATTTAATCCAAGCCCTCCAAGTAGGAGGAAAAAGGCAGGATGACCTGGTATGTTGGCAATGCAGCAACAAAACATATTTAGGACTAGATTAAAAGTGGAGTGCTAATTTATTTAGTTTGTGGGCGTGCTATAAATAACCAGACATTACAAGCTTGCAGTAGCAATTAGCCCTGATAAAATTAACCGAGAAAAATCACTGGTTAATTTTTTAAATGTCCACCAAATGCCCCCAAAATCAAGTGTAATATATTTAAGATAGTACTTAAATTATGCTTACCTGATAATTTTATTTTCTTCAGATGGAAAGAGTCCACAGCTGCATTTATTACTTTTGGGAAATTCAGAACCTGGCCACCAGGAGGAGGCAAAGCTAAGGCTTAAATACCTCCCCCACTTCCCTCATCCCCCAGTCATTCTGCCGAGGGAACATGGAACAGTAGAAGAAATATCAGGGTGAAATGGTGCCAGAAGAACAAAAATAAAAGACGCCCCACAGAAAAATACTGGCGGGGAACTGTGGACTCTTTCCATCTGAAGAAAAGAAAATGATCAGGTAAGCATAATTTAAGTTTTTCTTCATAAATGGAGTCTACAGCTGCATTCATTACTTTTGGGAAAACAATACCCTAGCTATAGAGGACACTGAATGCAAAAACGGGAGGGTACAAGAGGCGGCCCATTCTGAGGGCACCAGGCATTAAAATCCCTACCCAACAACATCCCGCTTCGTCCAAAGCCGAGAACAACTTTGAAAAAAAGAGGCCCAAGGACACTGACTGTAGATAGTCCACAAGCCTTGCTAGAGACCGCAGGAACTAGACATGACTGAGTCAACAGCCTCCAGGAGACACCGTCGCCCAGCAGTCGGTCTCCAAACACACCCCTTACTAAAGAAAGGGCACAAGCTACCATATTCTTACACAAAGAAGAAAAGACACAGAGAAAACATGAATGGTCTTGTAAAGCGCGGGTCATCCCCCTAAAGGGACTCAAGGCTCATCTTATCAACTTCGAAAGGAGGAAGGCTCAGTAGAGCTCACCGGGGATCGAACTTGCAACCCTCAGTTTACTACAGTGCAGAGGAGTCACAGTACATTAGTATGCTGAGCTAGCGTCCAGCTAGCACCAGTCTCATAGAAACAAGGGGAAGCAATGCCCAGACCCCAGAAATACAGAAACCACGGGATAAGGCCGGGAGTCTGAAACAGAGAGGATCTTCCCCTAATACAGTGCAACCACATTCTAAAAAGCAACTGAAGATGAAGGACCCCAAGTCACGTAGCTCAGAATACTGAAATATTCAGAAACGAAACCTCGTGCAGCAAGTTTAGATAGGTCTGACGAACACCACCTGAAGCAAAAACACTGCACGCTGCAGTCATGTAAAAATGACTCTGAAACTTAAATACTTGCAGGGCAAGCATAAAGCAGCTGAATATAGGATCCTTCAGATTGCTAAGTATCCACTAACCAGTGGATAACATTGCAGGCTATCTAAAAGCCGCCAGTCCTTCCCACAAACATTGAACATGGAGAAAGGAGAAACCTCAAGAAGCTTACCATACCTCAAATGCTCCGAGAAGGAATTTAGCGAAGCAACAGATTTCAGAACCTGCTCCAACACCGGACCAGCCCAAGCGACAGACATGTCTGATAGACAGAAGAGATAGAAAGACCCCAACCACAAGCCCCCAGGGAATGGAAAGAAAAAGGGGTGACTCACCCACCCCAATAGAGCTCGGGTGCCAACCCAATCTGCTCCTACAAAATAAGGCAGTCAATGCGAAAGCACGGCTGACCATAAAGGCCGCGTCCCTAGACATAGGCCGTTATGTTCCAAAATAGCCATGAGCCGAAGCAACTACACAGTAGCAGACAGAATCACATAACAAACATGATTATAAACCCCCTGTTAAATAACCCCTCTCTGAAGATAGAAGAATCCAAGAAAAGAACCCTGGACCCGGGACCCAGAATCATCCTAGAATGAACGACACCCCCAGGATACCCCGTCTGAAGCAATCAGACTCACAGGGGATGAAAACCGTGAAGCCCGGAGAATGGGTACAGGACTCACTTGTAATTCCCAGCTCAAAGGGAAGAGAACACCCTTAGCTGGAGGTGAACACCCCCCAACAAGGTGCCAGGCCACGACAAAGTCACACAATTTCTCTAGAGCACAAAGGCCCCAAGAGCATCACAAAGGGAAATGAGAATGAGAACAGAGTCACCCGAAAAAGAGTAGAATAAAGGCTAGTCTCCATAATCTTTTCAGATTAACGTTCCAGAGGACCACACCCAAGAGAGAAGAATGCAAAACATCCCGAACTCAGGGAGAAAAACATCCCCTAAGCAAAAAGCTTGGAAAAAGAGACAACACCTCCTATCACCCTTGATATGCAGACGACTAACTCCCAAAGGAAGACAGAGCCTCATGGCCTTCAATTCCTAATTAAGTGGCCAAAGCCAACAGAAAAACCAGACGAAGTCCAGAAAGTCTCGACCCAAAGGAAGAGAACCTTTCAAAGGAACAAGTCCTAAAAGGACACTTCGAAAGAGACAATGAAAGGCAAAACCATAAGAACGGCGGTATGAAGGACCTAAATTCTCCAACCCACAATGGGAAGGAACACTCTAGTTCCCGGAAAAATCGGAAACGACTGAGCATGTCGCCACGGATCTCAATGGAGTCCCGGCCCACTAGCTTGAAAGGCCAATGAGGACTGAACCAATCCCCCATGTCCCTAAGCAACCACGGACCCTCAAGTCCTCTCAGGATGCTAGTTGAAGCTTGTAAAAGAAAACAAGTAAACAACACAAATCATATTGTGATCACTGAACCAACCGGACATAAAATGGCGCCACGTGTCTGAACTAGGCCTCAAAGACAGAACTATTTGTACCCAGTCAGGACCAGCCTGAAACCAAGGGCCCCAGCACTGTCAAAGCCACATAGAGTCTCCCCCGAGATGGAGGGGTAAAGAACAGTCAGACAGACTTTTGTAAACCGTGCGACCACAAAATCGCGAGTATCAATTCCAGAGAACAAAGTTCCCGAAGGAAACATCACACCGCAACATGAGCTTTAAACCAAATAAAAATCATCCTCACTGGATGAAAATAAAAGATAAAGCAACCCATAAGTTATCGCCCAGGAAGAACGGACAGACACGCAGGACCAGCCCAACAGGGGTCAGAGACTTCCAAGCTCAGAACTGGAAAAGGATACACAAATAACAAAGACTATAAGAAGATTACTTCATCCCCTTATGTCTATACATGCAAGCCAGTCGAAGATTAAGACTGAGAATCCCCAGACTCATTAAGAGTGGAATCCTCCAGCAACGCCCAAAACGTGCTTTAGTAGAACACAAAGGTGCGCCAGTCTATAACGAAAGGCGCAACATACCTCCGCCAGGACAAAAGAAAACACCGGCCCCAAAGGTTGACCCCTTAATGCATCAGGGGCAGTCGCTCCCCCGGAGGGCTGAACTGGACCAGGCGATCCCACGTCTGACGAGCCCTGGTTAACAGAACACAAACAATATCGTAAGCACACTTTCAGGAGGTGCAGATACGCCAGCACCAGATAAGTAGCATTTGAGTTACCTGCATGTGTAGTAAGAGTTGGTGGTAGGGAACTCGTCTCGTGAGAAATAGAATCCCCAGAGATGGATGGCTCAGTGGACACCTGATTCCCTGATCCCGAGGAACAGAGCACTCTAAAACACCATTAGGAACATAACTGATGGGCATGTATCACCCGGATATAAAAAGAGAGAGATGCACTCAGCTGAGACAGAACAAAAGCTAGAAAAACTTCCGTGCCTGTTCATTTTAGGGTGCCACTCAGGGTGCATACTCTTTTAGCACACTATGCCCCTTCACAGAGAAAAAATATCCTGTAGCATATCAGTCTGACCCTGCCCAATGACAGTCCAGCACCGAAATACCAGGCAATTCTTCTCTGAACAAGAGAAACAACAACCCCAGACGATCGTTTCGGCCTTCTGTGGGCCTCGTCAGTGAGGTGCAGTAGCATCTCTCTAAGAGCATGTGTGCAAGGAGTCCACGTCTGGTTTCCCCTTTTACTCTTAGGGAGACCCAAGAGCAATTTGCATAAATATAAAAAGAGAGAGATGCACTCAGCTAAGACAGAGCAAAAGCTAGAAAAACTTCCGTGCCTGTTCATTTTAGGGTGCCCCTCAGGGTGCATACTCTTTTAGCACACTATGCCCCTTCACAGAGAAAAAATATCCTGTAGCATATCAGTCTGACCCTGCCCAATGACAGTCCAGCACCGAAATACCAGGCAATTCTTTTCTGAACAAGAGAAACAACAACCCCAGATGATCGTTTTGGTCTTCTGTGGGCCTCGTCAGTGAGGTGCAGTAGCATCTCTCTAAGAGCATGTGTGCAAGGAGTCCACGTCTGGTTTCCCCTTTTACTCTTAGGGAGACCCAAGAGCAATTTTCATAAATATAAAAATAGAGAGATGCACTCAGCTGAGACAGAACAAAAGCTAGAAAAACTTCCGTGCCTGTTCATTTTAGGGTGCCACTCAGGGTGCATACTCTTTTGGCACACTATGCACCTTCACAGAGAAAAAATATCCTGTAGCATATCAGTCTGACCCTGCCCAATGACAGTCCAGCACCGAAATACCAGGCAATTCTTCTCTGAACAAGAGAAACAACAACCCCATGCGATCGCAACAGCCAATAGTATTTTTTCAACCTTAATTCCGATTGGCTGATAGAATTCTATCAGCCAATCGGAATCTAAGCAATGCCATCTTGGATAACATCATTTAAAGGAACCTTCATTTGGGAAGAAGACGTCGTAAGAAGAGGATGCTCCACATCGGATGTCTGGAAGATGGAGCTGCTTCACGCCGGATGGATGAAGATAGAAGATGCAGTCTGGGTGAAGACTTCTGCGGGCTTGGATAAAGACTTCGGCCACTTGGATGAAGACTTCTGCCGGCTTCTTGGAGGATGGATGTCGCATCTTCAAAACTGTAAGTGGATCTTCAGGGGTTAGTGTTAGGATTTTTTTAAGGGTTTATTGGGTGGGTTTTATTTTTAGATTAGGGTTTGGGCTGCAATAGAGCTAAATGCACTTTTAAGGGCAATTCCTATCCAAATGCCCTTTTCAGGGCAATGGGGAGCTTAGGTTTTTTTAGTTAGGTTTTTATTTGGGGGGTTGGTTGTGTGGGTGGTGGGATTTAATGTTTGGGGGGTTTTGTATTTTTTATTTACAGGTAAAAAGAGCTGATTTCTTTGGGGCAATGCCCCACAAAAGGGGTTAATAAGTATAATGTAGGTGGCGGCAGTGTAGGGGGCGGCAGATTAGGGGTGTTTAGACTCAGGGCTTATGTTAGGGTGTTAGGTGTAAACGTAACTTTTATTCTCCCATAGGAATCAATGGGATATCGGGCAGCAGCGAACATAAGCTTTTGCTGCTTTCAGACTCCCATTGATTCCTATGGCATCCACCGCCTCCATGGCGGCGGATTGAAAACCAGGTACGCTGGGCCGGAATAGTGGTGAGCGTACCTGCTAGGAATTTGTTAACTAGCAAAAGTTGTCAGATACTGCCGAATTTGCATTCGGAACATCTGTAGTGACGTAAGCATCGATCTGTGACGGACTGAGATCGGTGGATCGTATGTTACGTCACAAATTTTTACTTTTGCCAGTCTGTAGGCTTTGATAACTAAGGGGAATCAAGCTCTCCACAATTACTCTGCGGAATTCAAGCGTATTTGCGGTTGACGGCTTGATAAATAGACCTCATAGGCTGTTATGTTCCAAAATAGCCATGAGCCGAAGCAACACTACCCAGTAGCAGACAGAATCACATAACAAACATGATTATAAACCCCCCTGTTCAGTAACCCCCCTCTGGAGATATTAACCCTTGATCCCTAGATACAAAAAGGAGCCTCACTGTGACCCTATGTTAAAGTTATCCCTGAAAGGTTGTAGCCCCTCTCGGATAAACAGTTGTAATTACAATAAATCCATGATGAAAGTAAAATTAAATGATCTTACCGGAATCTATGCCTTGGAACAGGAACACGGCCCTTCAAGTGTGACAGATAGTAACATTGCTTCTGCCATGGACTTTCAGAGAAGAAAGCAGGCAGCGAAACTCGTCAACGATGATTGCTTGTGGAGCTGTTAATATGAGTCGGGATGGTTTCGCAGAACGACTCTCACCGCATCTCCGGACTCTAACTTTCATCCATGCTCTCACTGAGAGGCTGACAGGACTACTTAAAACTCCAGTCCCATGCCAAAGAGTACTACCTTCCATAAGAGACAATCGAAAACTTCTGACACTTCTGTGCCAACCTCCTGGGACGAAAGGCAAAGAATGACTGGGGGATAAGGGAAGTGGGGAAGGTATTTAAGCCTTTGGTTGGGGTGTCTTTGCCTCCTCCTGGTGGCCAGGTTCTGAATTTCCCAAAAGTAATGAATTCAGCTGTGGACTCCATTTATGAAGCAAAAAGCAGTTATATGGGGTTAAAAGTGGCGGGTGTGCCTTTACATTGTGGTCTATGGGAACTGTGTGTTCCCTGTAAATATATAAATATATATATATATATATATATATATATATATATATATATAAAATCATATTCATACTGTATATAATTATATTTGCTTGTCATTGCTGTGCTACTTACCCCCTTCACTGCGCTAGGTTCTCTGCTGTGTCTCACAGCATGAAAACGAGGCTCCCATGGAAGCACGGTATTGTGAGCACAATACCTCCCAGAAATACGAACGCAAGCTCATGTTCACATTGCGCTCAACTTGTAATACCAGCGCACATTAGTGTGTGCTGGTTTTACTCAGTGAAGTTCAAATATCACTTTTGTGAAAGCGATATTTAGCACTTCACTTGTAATCTGGCCCTTCATAAGAAAAATATTTTTGCAAAAAAAGCAGTAAAATAAAAATATTTTTTTGTGTTTAATTCTAAACATGGTGCAGTGATATGACACTGAAAATCATAGAACTGTACCAAATAATACCACATGATTAACATAACTGGTACTCTGAGTTTACAGTTAACCAATTTGAAATGACTATCTATTAAGCAACAGTCCCAAAATATCTACCTCATAGTGAGTTCATGAACATTGCTCATATTCAGCTAGATTACGAGTTTGGCGTTATGAGTGAAAAAGCAGCGTTATGCTTCATAACGTTGCTTTTTCCCTAATACTGCTATTACAAGTCTTGTAGGTATAGTTGTATTGCACACCTTTTTTGGCCGTCACGCAAAGTCAGTACCGCACTTTTAAAAAAGTACTTTTTCAACGGGACTCCCATAGCACTGGTATTATGAGTTTGCCTGGAAGGCCAAAAAGTGAGCGGTACTCCCTTTAACCAACAAGATCCGTACCGCCATCTCAAGTCAGTAGTTATGAGTTTTACGTTACAAATCTGGACAATAAAACTCATAACTAAAGTGTTAAAAACTACACTAACACCCATAAACTATCTATTAACCCGTAAACCGAGGCCCTCCCGCATCGCAAACACTATAATAAATTTATTAACCCCTAATCTGCCGCTCCGGACATCACCGCCACTAAATTTTTTTATTAACCCCTAATCCGCCGCTCCCTGACATCGTCGCCACTATAATAAACCTATTAACCCCTAAACTGCCGCCCTCCCTCATCGCAAACACTATTTAAAGATAATTAACCCCTAATCTGCCGTCCGTCCACACCGCCGCTATAATAAAACCTATTAACAACTAAACCACAAGCCCCCCACAATGAAATATACTTAAATAAATTATTAACCCCTAAACCTCTGACCTCCCACATCACTAACTCTACATAAATATATTAACCCCTAAACCTAACCCTAACGTAACCCTAAGCCTAAATCTAACCCTAACCCTAACACCCCCTAACTTAAATATAATTATAATAAATCTAAATAAACCTTACAATTATTACCTAAATAATTCCTATTTAAAACTAAATACATACTTACCTGTAAAATAAAACCTAAGCTAGCTACAATATAAGTAATAATTATATTGTAGCTATCTTAGGTTTTATTTTTATTTCACAGGTAAGTTTGTATTTATTTTAACTAGGTAGACTAGTTAGAAAATAGTTATTAACTATTTACTAACTACCTAGTTAAAATAAATACAAAGTTACTTGTGAAATTAAACCTAGCCTGCCTTACACTAAAAACTAACATTACAATAGAATAAATTAAAGTATTAAAATACAATTTTCTAAATTACAAAAAAAATAAACACTAAATTACAAAAGATAAAAACCGAAATTATCAAAAATAAAAACGAATTACTCCTAATCTAATAGTCCTATCAAAATAAAAAGCGCCCCCAAAATAAAAAAAACCTAGCCTACACTAAACTGCCAATGGCCCTTAAAAGGGCCTTTTGTGGGGCATTGCCCCAAAGAAATCAGCTCTTTCACCTGTAAAAAAAAATACAAACACCCCCCAACAGTAAAACCCACCACCTAACCAACCAACGCCCTCAAATAAAAACCTATCTAAATAAACCTAAGCTAACCATTGCCCTTAAAAGGGCATTTGGATGGGCATTGCCCTTAAAAGGGCATTTAGCTCTTTTACATTGCCCAAACCCTAAGCTAAAAAAAAACCCCACCCAAAAACCCTTAAAAAACCTAACACTAACCCCCGACGATCCACTTACAGTTATCGAAGTCCGGACATCCATCCTCATCCAGCCGGCGAAGTCATCATCCAGACGGCAAGAAGTCTTCATCCGGGGCGGCCTCTTCCATCTTCATCCATCCGGCACGGAGCATTCTCTTCTTACGATCGTCGCTGGAAAATGAAGTTTCCCTTTAAGTGACGTCATCCAAGATGGCGTCCCTTACATTCCTATTGGCTGAAAGATTTCTATCAGCCAATAGGAATTAAAGGGGGAAAATCCTATTGGCTGTTGCAATCAGCAAACAGGATTGAGCTTTCATCCTATTGGCTGTTTCAATCAGCCAATAGAATGAGAGCTCAATCCTATTGGCTGATATGGAACCATATCGCCCGCACAAGCCTGCTTTTTGTAAACTTGTAAAAGCAGCGCTATAGGGAGGTGAAATAACGCTGCTTTTGTGGCGGTCGTTAATTTCCCTATAGCGCTGAAACTCGTAATCTAGCTGATTGTAAATTATTTAATTGTTTATTTAAGTGGTATATGTGCACTCTGCAACTCTTTTACTAAAATCATTAAAAAACAGATCATTAATTTTACGTATTCTTAGGTGAGTTTAAGACCTGCACTATCCTGTTCAGCGATGTAGTGACATTTACAAATATATGTGCAGCCTGTGAACCGATCCATATAGTAGATATGCTGAATTCAATGTATTCAAGGTTTGATCGCCTTACGAGTATTCATGATGTGTACAAGGTAAGTGCTGACACAATTGGAACTTTATTAAAATGATGACCATTGAGCAACGGTATACTCTTAAAGGGACATTAAAGGAGAAAATACTCCATTGTGTATGTGAAAGATCAACAAAGAATTATGTTAAAAGACTAGTAAATAACCCACAAATGCACAATAAAAATACAATGCAAAAGCACTTACTTTGAATTTCAAATTATCATTAGATTCTTTTTATTTTTTAGAAACTTCAGATTGCTTCTGTTTCTCTGCCCACTGTATTATGTGACAGCCATCAGCCAATTAGAGACTCGTATATGTATACACCAAGAGAGAGGTCTTTCTTAGCTAAAGAGGAAACTTCCTAGCAATCCATTACACTCAAATGCAAAGTCAGAAACATCTACACTGTTATATTGACATTTCAGTTATAAGCATCTGTACTGCTGATGTTGAAAGTCTCCTGCTATTGCATTGTATACATTTGCTGGAGTAGCAGAATGCTGTAATGCGTAAGTAACAAACATTGGGTTAGATTACAAGTGGAGCACAAACAATAGTGCAAGGCTAAAATGTTATCCTGCTCTATACTATTAATAGATAGGTCAGGGAGGCTCATTACTCTTGAATTACAAGAAGCGAGTTAAGTGTTTTACTAGAGCACAATCCAAAATACCGCTATGAAACCTGCAGCAAAACCATTATTATTAATAGTATAGCACAGACCTATATGAAGGACTCTACTACTTATGCACCATTGACTTGGCGCTCAAGCAATATCCAATATGAATTTAGCTGCGTGACCCCATAGAAGTCCTGCCCTGTCGGATATGCAGATGTTAGCACGCCCTACACTATCCCCCAAGCTCTAAAAAAATAACTTTTAATAGCGCTCAAGAGATATTAGTGCACAATTACAGTAATATCTTTGTGCTCGCTCCACTTGTAATTTAGGACATTTTATTCATATCAAACACACTTTTCTGTAATGTGAAAACTTTAAATACAAATCAGGTGTTCACTGGCTTTCTTTTCTATGGCTCTCCAATATTAGAAGCTCCAGCGGCTTAAAATTGTTAAACCAACCAATCTATGAATATGATATAACTAAAAAAAAAATAATGTTTTCTTTTACTACAGTTACATACTTGATACAAAAAAAACTACTTTTCTCTGTCTTTTCCTGGTAGTTTCTGTAAACTTACAAGGAAGAAAAAAATAATCATGGTCAGTTCTACAAAAAAAACATAACTTATGAGGATACATAATGTCCTTGACTGCAGGACTTCTTTCACTTAAAGGGGCACTTTTCAATTGACTTCTGGCATTAACTTTACTTTGTTCTCTTGGTGTCCTTTGATGAAAAACATATCTAGATTAGCTCAGGAGCATCAATGCACTGTTGGGAGCAAGCTATTGATAGGTGGCTGCGCATATATGCCTCTTGTCATTGACTCACCAGATGTGTTTAGCTAGCTCCCAGTAGGACATCCCGGAGTTGACTTTGACCTGAAAAGAGGTTAAAGACATGGGGTCAAACCCAATCTGTTGGCTGTTGCCTATTAGCTCTTTTTAATGCGGAAAAGGCCACTTTTTTATTTAAAGGGTCATTAAATGCTAAATATATTCTACAAAGGATGATGCATTCTAAGAAAAGATTAGTCAGAGAATAACATGAAGATGTATTTTTTAAAATTTCGTCATTTTGTATTTTGTAAAGTTTAAGGCCTAGATTTAGAGTTCGGCGGTAGCCGTCAAAACCAGCGTTAGAGGCTCCTAACGCTGGTTTTGGCCGCCCGCTGGTATTTGGAGTCAGTGATTAAAGGGTCTAACGCTCACTTTACAGCCGCGACTTTTCCATACCGCAGATCCCCCTACGCCATTTGCGTAGCCTATCTTTTCAATGGGATCTTTCTAACGCTGGTATTTAGAGTCGTTTCTGCAGTGAGCGTTAGAGCTCTAACGACAAGATTCCAGCCGCCTGAAAAAAGCAGGAGTTAAGAGCTTTCTGGCTAACGCCGGTTCATAAAGCTCTTAACTACTGTACCCTAAACTACACTAACACCCATAAACTACCTATGTACCCCTAAACCGAGGTCCCCCCACATCGCCGCCACTCGATTAAAATTTTTAACCCCTAATCTGCCGACCGCCACCTACGTTATACTTATGTACCCCTAATCTGCTGCCCCTAACCCCGCCGACCCCTATATTATATTTATTAACCCCTAACTTGCCCCACACAACGTCGCCGCAAGCTACTTAAAATAATTAACCCCTAATCTTCCGACCGCAAATCGCCGCCACCTACGTTATCCCTATGTACCCCTAATCTTCTGCCCCTAACATCGCCGACCCCTATGTTATATTTATTAACCCCTAATCTGCCCCCCACAACGTCGCCGACACCTACCTACACTTATTAACCCCTAATCTGCCGAGCGGACCTGAGCGCTACTATAATAAAGTTATTAACCCCTAATCCGCCTCACTAACCCTATCATAAATAGTATTAACCCCTAATCTGCCCTCCCTAACATCGCCGACACCTACCTTCAATTATTAACCCCTAATCTGCCGACCGGAGCTCACCGCTATTCTAATAAATGTATTAACCCCTAAAGCTAAGTCTAACCCTAACACTAACACCCCCCTAAGTTAAATATAATTTTTATCTAACGAAATAAATTAACTCTTATTAAATAAATGATTCCTATTTAAAGCTAAATACTTACCTGTAAAATAAATCCTAATATAGCTACAATATAAATTACATTTATATTATAGCTATTTTAGGATTAATATTTATTTTACAGGTAACTTTGTATTTATTTTAACCAGGTACAATAGCTATTAAATAGTTAAGAACTATTTAATAGTTACCTAGTTAAAATAATTACAAATTTACCTGTAAAATAAATCCTAACCTAAGTTATAATTAAACCTAACACTACCCTATCAATAAAATAATTAAATAAACTACCTACAATTACCTACAATTAACCTAACACTACACTATCAATAAATTAATTAAACACAATTGCTACAAATAAATACAATTAAATAAACTATCTAAAGTACAAAAAATAAAAAAGAACTAAGTTACAGAAAATAAAAAAATATTTACAAACATAAGAAAAATATTACAACAATTTTAAACTAATTACACCTACTCTAAGCCCCCTAATAAAATAACAAAGACCCCCAAAATAAAAAATTCCCTACCCTATTCTAAAATACAAAAATTACAAGCTCTTTTACCTTACCAGCCCTGAACAGGGCCCTTTGCGGGGCATGCCCCAAGAATTTCAGCTCTTTTGCCTGTAAAAAAAAACATACAATACCCCCCCCCCAACATTACAACCCACCACCCACATACCCCTAATCTAACCCAAACCCCCCTTAAATAAACCTAACACTAAGCCCCTGATGATCTTCCTACCTTGTCTTCACCATGCCAGGTTCACCGATCCGTCCTGGCTCCAAGATCTTCATCCAACCCAAGCGGGGGTTGGCGATCCATAATCCGGTGCTCCAAAGTCTTCCTCCTATCCGGCAAGAAGAGGACATCCGGACCGGCAAACATCTTCTCCAAGCGGCATCTTCTATGTTCTTCCATCCGATGACGACCGGCTCCATCTTGAAGACCTCCAGCGCGGATCCATCCTCTTCTTCCGACGACTAGACGACGAATGACGGTTCCTTTAAGGGACGTCATCCAAGATGGCGTCCCTCGAATTCCGATTGGCTGATAGGATTCTATCAGCCAATCGGAATTAAGGTAGGAATTTTCTGATTGGCTGATGGAATCAGCCAATCAGAATCAAGTTCAATCCGATTGGCTGATCCAATCAGCCAATCAGATTGAGCTCGCATTCTATTGGCTGTTCCGATCAGCCAATACAATGCGAGCTCAATCTGATTGGCTGATTGGATCAGCCAATCGGATTGAACTTGATTCTGATTGGCTGATTCCATCAGCCAATCAGAAAATTCCTACCTTAATTCCGATTGGCTGATAGAATCCTATCAGCCAATCGGAATTCGAGGGACGCCATCTTGGATGACGTCCCTTAAAGGAACCGTCATTCGTCGTCTAGTCGTCGGAAGAAGAGGATGGATCCGCGCTGGAGGTCTTCAAGATGGAGCCGGTCGTCATCGGATGGAAGAACATAGAAGATGCCGCTTGGAGAAGATGTTTGCCGGTCCGGATGTCCTCTTCTTGCCGGATAGGAGGAAGACTTTGGAGCACCGGATTATGGATCGCCAACCCCCGCTTGGGTTGGATGAAGATCTTGGAGCCAGGACGGATCGGTGAACCTGGCATGGTGAAGACAAGGTAGGAAGATCATCAGGGGCTTAGTGTTAGGTTTATTTAAGGGGGGTTTGGGTTCGTTTAGGGGTATGTGGGTGGTGGGTTGTAATGTTGGGGGGGGGTATTGTATGTTTTTTTTTACAGGCAAAAGAGCTGAAATTCTTGGGGCATGCCCCGCAAAGGGCCCTGTTCAGGGCTGGTAAGGTAAAAGAGCTTGTAATTTTTGTATTTTAGAATAGGGTAGGGAATTTTTTATTTTGGGGGTCTTTGTTATTTTATTAGGGGGCTTAGAGTAGGTGTAATTAGTTTAAAATTGTTGTAATATTTTTCTTATGTTTGTAAATATTTTTTTATTTTCTGTAACTTAGTTCTTTTTTATTTTTTGTACTTTAGATAGTTTATTTAATTGTATTTATTTGTAGCAATTGTGTTTAATTAATTTATTGATAGTGTAGTGTTAGGTTAATTGTAGGTAATTGTAGGTAGTTTATTTAATTATTTTATTGATAGGGTAGTGTTAGGTTTAATTATAACTTAGGTTAGGATTTATTTTACAGGTAAATTTGTAATTATTTTAACTAGGTAACTATTAAATAGTTCTTAACTATTTAATAGCTATTGTACCTGGTTAAAATAAATACAAAGTTACCTGTAAAATAAATATTAATCCTAAAATAGCTATAATATAAATGTAATTTATATTGTAGCTATATTAGGATTTATTTTACAGGTAAGTATTTAGCTTTAAATAGGAATCATTTATTTAATAAGAGTTAATTTATTTCGTTAGATAAAAATTATATTTAACTTAGGGGGGTGTTAGTGTTAGGGTTAGACTTAGCTTTAGGGGTTAATACATTTATTAGAATAGCGGTGAGCTCCGGTCGGCAGATTAGGGGTTAATAATTGAAGGTAGGTGTCGGCGATGTTAGGGAGGGCAGATTAGGGGTTAATACTATTTATGATAGGGTTAGTGAGGCGGATTAGGGGTTAATAACTTTATTATAGTAGCGCTCAGGTCCGCTCGGCAGATTAGGGGTTAATAAGTGTAGGTAGGTGTCGGCGACGTTGTGGGGGGCAGATTAGGGGTTAATAAATATAATATAGGGGTCGGCGATGTTAGGGCAGCAGATTAGGGGTACATAGGGATAACGTAGGTGGCGGCGGTTTACGGAGCGGCAGATTAGGGGTTAAAAGTGTAATGCAGGGGTCAGCGATAGCGGGGGCGGCAGATTAGGGGTTAATAAGTGTAAGGCTAGGGGTGTTTAGACTCGGGGTACATGTTAGAGTGTTAGGTGCAGACGTAGGAAGTGTTTCCCCATAGGAAACAATGGGGCTGCGTTAGGAGCTGAACGCTGCTTTTTTGCAGGTGTTAGGTTTTTTTTCAGCTCAAACAGCCCCATTGTTTCCTATGGGAGAATCGTGCACGAGCACGTTTTTGAGGCCGGCCGCGTCCGTAAGCAACTCTGGTATCGAGAGTTGTATTTGCGGTAAAAATGCTCTACGCTCCTTTTTTGGAGCCTAACGCAGCATTTGTTTTAACTCTCGATACCAGAGTTAAATTTATGGTGCGGCCAGAAAAAAACCCGCGGAGCGTTAACAGCCCTTTTACCGCCAAACTCCAAATCTAGCCGTTAGTGTTTATAAAACAATGGGAGCTGGCATGTTGTAACCTTCTCTGCTGTGGCCAGTTAGGGACAGTTATAAATAGGTCACGAGAGTGTGCAGCCAATGGCTGAGTGGAATATAATTATATATAAACGATTATATAAAATATAAATGATTGTGTTTCTGGGTACTCGTTAAAAACCCTATTTATACTATGGGGCCAAAATGTTCTCTGTGATCATAATCCATTTATGAGAGACTTTTCACCACCTTTTCAAGGGCAGTTTTGACTTTTCAAATTCGACACCTAAAGGCAATTGATAAAATCTCGAAATGGCATTTTGGACATCTCTCCAAGGATTACAACACTAGATGGAAACAGTCGATTGTATAGGTTAGACATTGTATAGGTTTATTAAAGGAGAAGTAATGTCAAAATTAAAGGGATATGAAACCCAAATTCTTTCTTTCTTGATTCAGATAGAGCATGCAATTTTAAGCAACTTTCTAATTTACTCCTATTATCATTTTTTCTTGTTATCTTTATATGAAAAAGCAGGAATGTAAGCTTAGGAACCAGCTAATTTTTGGTTCAGAACCCTATTCTACTATTGAGCACTTATTGTGAGGTCTTTGGGTCAGCAATTTTTTTAAATTTCTTTTTAATATAAACATCATTTTAAAATATGACCTTATAATGAATTAATCTAAGATGATATAATTTGTATTATTTCAGTAGTTAGGGTTTGGTTTATTGTGTAAATAATATCTATGTTATATCCTCCAGGTTGAAACCATAGGAGATGCGTACATGGTTGTTGGAGGGGTCCCAGTTCCGGTTAAAAGTCATGCTGAGAGAATTGCTAACTTTGCGCTAGGCATGAGGTTAGCAGCACGGGAAGTCATGAATCCTATAACTAAGGAACCTATACAGGTGCAGGTTTTACCTATATATACATTCATTATAAAATATTATGATTTCATTTCATGGAACAATTTAGCTGAAATTTGCTATATCATCTTGTATTGACTGCAACCTCAACACATTACAGGTAGCCCTCAGTTTACGCCGGGGTTAGGTTCCAGAAGAAATGGTTGTAAATTGAAACCATTGTAAATTGAAACCCAGTTTATAATGTAAGTCAATGGGAAGTGAGGGAGATAGGTTCCAGGCCCCTCTCAAAATTGTCATAAGTAACACCTAAAACATTATTTTTAAAGCTTTGAAATGAAGACTTTAAATGCTAAACAGCATTATAAACCTAATAAAATAATCACACAACACAGAATATATAATTAAACTAAGTTAAATGAACAAAAATATTTGCTAAGCAGTATTATAAACCTAATAAAATAATCACACAACACAGACTTCACTTGCATTTTTCTGCAAACAGTTCATTCTATGCATTCCAGTCTGGACTGATTTATAGACAGGAATATCTTGTTCCTTTGAAATCTGCTCAATAGCTCACGTCTGGTTAAACTGATTAATTTCAGCTTGCTTGGCTTTGCTGCAACACAAGCGGACAGCTCCACCTACTGGCTATTTTAATAAATGCAATGCTTCTCAATGCTTTTCAATAGCAGTCACATGACTGGAAAAAAAGGTTGTTATTCTGAAACGGTGTAAATTGAACCGTTGTAAAACGAGGGCCACCTGTACATTTTTTTAATAATAGTAGAAGTCACTAAAAAGGACACAAAAGTCAAATTTAAACTTCAATGGTATGAATAGAGCATGCAATTAAAAAAATGCAACTTTCCAGTTTACTTTACTTATCAGATAATGAGAATGCACTCATGGTAACCTTTCTTGTAGATCATACTTAGATATGCTCAGAAGATGTTCTTGTGAACTTTTGCCTAGATTTTAACTGGAGCACAATGATTACGCAAATTGGAACGTTGTTATCTCTAGAACCCATATTACAAGTTGTGCATGAAAAAAATACCTTAGTTCCCATACTTTTAATACAAGCACAATGGCAAACTCACACTTGTATTACAAATTGATGGTTAACCAATCTATTCGAGTGATAATAACATTAGCATTAAAAAATGTAACCAAAGTGAAAGGTTCTGGTAAAGTCATTGGGACTACTCATAAAGGACTTCAGAAACCACAAAACTGGCCTCTTAGGCTTTATTTTCACAATATTTCAAGACTTTTTACAAAAAAACATTTACATAGAAAAATACACTACTGACAGTTTTAGATGTAGTTAAATCAACTATCACTAAATCCTCCTTATCTTTTCTCTCACTGTATACAGAGTGAAACCAGTATTTTAAAAAGAACAAAGTCAAAATTAACATTTTATTATCCCTCTGTATCACTCAGGAGCTTGATTTCTTCTAAAATTTCTTGCTTAAACAGCTTTTCTATAACACGTTTACTCAAAAAATTCCTGCTGGAGTGTATTAAATTGTTTACAAGTATTTCCATTACCCTTATATTGGCATTTAAAATTGTTTATTTAGCCTGTAGTATCCCCACCCACCCTGAAAGTTTTGGGCCTCAAGACCAAGCTGTGTTAACACAGCCAGTAGAAGAAATTACACTCCCAGTGGGTTATAGAAGAGATAAAGTAATAAAATGTTAATTTTCCGTTGTTTTCTCCAAGTATTGGTGATTGGTTTATGGACAGATATAAAATAAAGAAGCAGGTATATTTACACAGTGTGATAAAGTAATGAGATCTGATTATACCTACAAGCTCAACCCCTTTTATTAGGTTGTGGCTTCAAAACACAAAATCAGTTAATTCATCTATACAAATAAGCCTTAAAAAAGCAAATCTCATACATTTTATACTCTGCAGCTGGTAAAACAAAGTAATTGGAAATGCATTAAGGGAAAAACTATTTTATAGTATACAGTCCCTTTAATTATTAACATTTACAGCATAGATGGGGATACAAATGATAAAATTAATTAAAACAACAACACACTTAGGGCCAGATTACGAGTGGCACACTAACTGTTTCACGCAATAAATATCAGGTTTATCGCGGCTGTTTGCACGTGTCGGAAGGAGTGCTCATATTACAAGTTGACAGTAAATGTGAATGTTTGAGCAGAATTCAGGCAACATTAAGATACATATACATGTCTAAATGTGTGTGTGTACATATGTATTTAGGTATTTATATGTGTATATATGTATAAATATTATACATATACATTATACATTCCAACGTTCTTCATATTTATAAATACATAAAATTCCTATATATATCTATACCTATATATAATCATAATAATCAGATATTTGTAGAAAATAATATGGAATTATGAATAAATAGAACATATTCTTCTATGTGAAGAAATTTGGAATGTGAAATATTCAAATTTTCATGTCGGGTAAGCTCACTTGAGAATATACAATAGGGTTTCTCAAGTAGGGTGTCCACTTTTTTGCTCCATTGACTTCTATGGGGGAATATGTCAATGTGTGCACAACACCCTAAATTTGTCTTTTTGCACGCATTAGGTTATTATTATTTTTATTATTATTATTCTTTATTTATAAAGTGCCAACAGATTCCACAGTGCTGCCTATGGGTAAAAGGATAAAAGAACAACAGAGAAACAATACAATAAAAGACAAAATTTTACAGACAAATACAGGGGAAATTAAGGGCCCTATTCCTATGGGAAGTTACAATCTAGATGGGTAGGAGGATGGGAAACAGGAGGTGGGGACTGCAAAGGTGAAAATGATATTAGTGAGGAGATAGATGAGGGCAACTGTTAGGTACAGTGGGAAAAAAAGTATTTAGTCAGCCACCAATTGTGCAAGTTCTCCCACTTAAGAAGATGAGAGAGGCCTGTAATTTTCATCATAGGTATACCTCAACTATGAGAGACAAAATGTGGAAACAAATCCAGACAATCACATTGTCTGATTGGGAAAGAATTTATTTGCAAATTATGGTGGAAAATAAGTATTTGGTCACCTACAAACAAGCAAGATTTCTGGCTCTCACATACCTGTATCTTCTTCTTTAAGAGGCTCCTCTGTCCTCCACTCATTACCTGTATTAATGGCACCTGTTTGAACTTGTTAGCAGTATAAAAGACACCTGTCCACAACCTCAAACAGTCACACTCCAAACTCCACTATGGTGAAGATTAAAGAGCTGACGAAGGACACCAGAAACAAAATTGTAGACCTGCACCAGGCTGGGAAGACTGAATCTGCAATAGGCAAGCAGCTTGGTGTGAAGAAATCAACCGTGGGAGCAATAATTAGAAAATAGAAGACATACAAGACCACTGATAATCTCCCTCGATCTGGGGCTCCACGCAAGATCTCACCCCGTGGGGTCAAAATGATCACAAGAACGGTGAGCAAACATCCCAGAACCACACAGGGGGACCTAGTGAATGACCTGCAGAGAGTTGGACCAACGTAACAAAGGCTACCATCAATAACACACTACGCTGCCAGGGACTCAGATCCTGCAATGCCAGACGTGTCCCTCTGCTTAAGCCAGTACATGTCCGGGCCTGTCTGTTGTATGCTAGAGAGCATTTGGATGATCCAGAAGCGGATTGGGAGAATGTCATATGGTCAGATGAAACCAAAGTAGAACTGTTTGGTAGAAACACAACTTGTCATGTTTGGAGGAAAGAGAACACCATACCTACTGTGAAGCATGGGGGTGGCAACATCATGCTTTGGGGCTGTTTCTCTGCAAAGGTAACAGGACGACTGATCTGTGTACATGAAAGAATGAATGGGGCCATGTATCATGAGATTTTGAGTGCAAACCTCCTTCCATCAGCAAGGGCATTGAAGATGAAATGTGGCTGGGTCTTTCAGCATGACAATGATCCCAAACACACCGCCCGGGCAACGAAGGAGTGGCTTCGTAAGAAACATTTCAAGGTCCTGGAGTGGCCTAGCCAGTCTCCAGATCTCAACCCCATAGAAAACCTTTGGAGGGAGTTGAAAGTCCGTGTTGCCCAGCGACAGCCCCAAAACGTCACTGCTCTAGAGGAGATCTGCATGCAGGAATGGGCCAACATACCAGCAACAGTGTGTGACAACCTTGTGAAGACTTACAGAAAACGTTTGACCTCTGTCATTGCCAACAAAGGATATATAACAAAGTATTGAGATGAACTTTTGATATTGACCAAATACTTATTTTCCACCATAATTTGCAAATAAATTCTTTCCAAATCAGACAATGTGATTGTCTGGATTTGTTTCCACATTTTGTTTCTCATAGTTGAGGTATACCTATGATGAAAATTACAGGCCTCTCTCATCTTCTTAAGTGGGAGAACTTGCACAATTGGTGGCTGACTAAATACTTTTTTTCCCCACTGTAAGTGAAGTTCATTTGTTAATGAGTCAGGTGATAGGCTTCCCTGAACAAAAAGGTCTTTAGGGAACGTTTAAAGGAGGAGAGGTTAGGGGAGAGTCTGACAGCTCGAGGAAGTGCGTTCCAGAGGGTTGGTGCCACACGAGAGAAGTCCTGTAGTCTAGCATGAGAGGAGGTGATGGTAGAGGATGCAAGGAGAAGGTCATTGCTGGATCTTAGGGGGCAGGCTGGAGTATATTTGTTGATGAGTGAGGACAGGTAGGTTGGGGCAGCATTGGCGAGGGCTTTGTAGGTCAGGGTGAGAATTTTGAATTTAACTCTGCTGTGAATGGGGAGCCAGTCAAGGGACTCACAGAGAGGTGCAGCAGAAACAGAGCGTCGAGAGAGGTGGATTAGCCTGGCAGATGCATTTAGGATGGATTGAAGGGGAGAGAGGCAGGAGGGAGGGAGGCCAGTTAGTAGGTTATTACAGTAGTTAAGTCAGGAAATTACCAGGGAGTGGATTCGCTGTTTAGTAGTTTCAGCACTCAGAAACTGACGCATTTTGTAAATATTGCGTAGGTGGTTGCGGCAGGATGAAGAGAGCCATTGGATGTGGGGAACGAAGGACAGATTTGAGTCAAATGTGACTCCAAGGCAGCGGACTTGGGGTGATGGGGAGATAGTGGTCCCGCCAACAGTGGTGGAAAAATTAGAAACTGGAGTAGAGTTAGAAGGGGGATTAGAAGTAGTTTGGTCTTGCACATGTTTATATTTAGGTGGTGAGAGGCCATCAAGGAGAAAATGCCAGATAAGCAGTCACTGATGTGGGAATTGACAGAAGGAGAGAGTGCAGGGGTTAAAGGTAGATCTGGGTATCATCAGCATAGAGGTGATAGTTGAAGCCATAGCTGTTGATAAGTTTACCCAGTTAAGAAGTGTAAATAGAGAAGAGTAGAGGACCAAGGACAGAGCCTTGAGGTACTCCAACAGACAGAGGCAATGGAGATGAGGAGTCATCAGCAAAAGAGATGGAGAAGGATCTGTTAGAGAGATAAGAGTGAATCCAGGAGAGGGAAGTGTCAAAGAGCCCAAGAGAGCTGAGAGTCCGTAGGAGAAGGGGATGGTCAACAGTGTCAAAGGCAGCAGAAAGGTCAAGTAAGATGAGTATGAAGTAATAGTGTTTCTTTTTAGCAGAAAGGAGATCGTTAGTAACCTTGGTGAGGGCAGTCTCAGTTGAGTGTTGGGGACGGAAGCCAGATTGCAGGGGGTCGAGCTACGTTGGAGGACAGGAAGTGGGTTAGGCGATCGAAAACTAGTTTTTCAAGGATTTTTTAAGCTAGCGGGAGCAGTAAAATAGGGCGGTAGTTTGCAGGAGAGTTAGGGTCAAGGGAGGGTTTTTTGAGGATGGGGGTGACCTTTGCATGTTTGAAGGAGGCAGGGAATGAGCCGGTAGAAAGGGATAGGATGAATATGTGAGTAAGAGCCAGAGTGAGGGTGGGAGACAGAGAAGGTATTAGATTTGAAGGAATAGGGTCAAGTGGGCAGGTAGTGAGGTGTGAGGAAGACAATAGGGAAGTCACTTCACTCTCAGTGGTTGGGAGGAGGGTACAGAGAGTGGCAGAGGGGGTGACTGGGAGTGAAGTTGGGAGATTGCAGGCTTGTGTTAAGATGTTTCTTCGGATGGTGTTTAATTGAAAAAGTAGTCAGCCAGGTCTTGATCACTGAATGCAGATGAGGTGGGTGATGCAGGTGGGTAGAGGAGAGAGTTGAAAAGGTTAGCACCCAAGTGGAAACTTTTTACTTTCAACTGTTTCTCTACCTTTTGCTGAGTTTGCTGCTCCAGCCACTGGACTTACTCTGCTGCCTGCTTGCAGTAAAAGACTGTTACAATAACTTACTGAGAAGACAGACACATTTTAAATTAAAAAAGCCATATATCATCTATCTATCTATCTATCTATATATCTATCTATCTATCTATCTATCTATCTTTATCTATCTTTATCTATCTTTCTGTCTGTCTGTCTGTCTATCTATCTCTATTTTTCTATCAATCAGTTTATCTACTTACAATAATATATTAGTTCATATGGTAACTTCATTATATAATAAATTAATAATCATTCGTTTAGATCAGAGTTGGAATTCATACAGGACCTGTATTAGCTGGAGTGGTTGGAGATAAAATGCCTAGATATTGCTTGTTTGGTGACACTGTAAACACTGCTTCCAGGATGGAGAGCCATGGTGTTCCTGATAAAATACATTTAAGCCCAACAACTTTCAGGTAAGCAGGAAGACTTGTTTGTATAATTGTAAGGATATAGATCATATTTCTGCAAGGGCAACAATAGCACCATCAAGGTATAGCCACAGTGGCAGTGGATAGGTTGTAGGCATATTTTTTGCAACAGAATCACAAAAGAGAGATTCAGGGATGGTGGAATGTCTTGGCCTCTGAGTTTGTGATACCCCATCTGGAACTCAAGGGGTTAACCATTTACGTGTCTCTTAATTTATTGCTACTTTACTGATGCAGCATCTTTATCAGTACTCCATGTATTTGCTTTTGGTGCATTTGCTTCTTTAAATGGAAACCATACAATTTGTTTCTCCTTAAACCATTCTCTACCAGGAATTTCAGAGAAAAAAGCATTTTTGCTATCACTCCATTTAAACAGAAATAGAGCTTTGTTCTTTTTATTTACCTATCAAAACTATATATATATTTTTTAAGTAGACAACCCAAAGTATTGATCTAGGCCCACTTAGGTATATTTCGTGCCACTGTTCAAACAAAGGCAATTATATTAAAAAACATTTTTTAACTTTTTCACAAACTTTGGGTTTTGCACTGAAATCATTTACACACAATTGCTACAGTAATAAGACAAATGGTTGTAAAAGGTTCTCTGAGGTCCCCTTTGTTCAGAAATAGCAGGTATGCATGGCTTTGCAATTAGATTTTAGCTATTAGAAGTCCGCTAATTGCAGCTGTGCACCACACTTCTGAACTTCCCTGCAGTGAAGGGGTTAATTAGTTAGCTGGTAAGGGAAATATTATTTTAATAGGAGGACTACCCTCTCACCTCCCTGATCCCTCCCAAACAGTTCTCTCTCCTGAGTCCCTCTCACACTCACACTCCTGACCACCATCTTAAGTACTAGCAGACAGTTGCTTTTTTTTTTTTTAAATAAAATTATTATTATTATTTTAAATCTGCAGTGAAGGATCCCCCCTTACCCTTCCACCTCCCTGATCCCTCCAAAACATTTCTCTAACCCTCCCTCTCCCTATGTTGTCGCGCTATCTGCCAGTACCCAGTTTATATATACATTTAGATTTAATTTAAATTTATTTATTTATAAATTATTTTAAATATTTTTCTGCAGTGTAGTGGTTGAACCCCCCCCCCTACGATTGCTAATGCAGGCCCCCCTCTCCCAAATTCATAATTTTTTTCTGTAGTGTAGCATCCCTTCCCTCCCTCTCCAATCCACAATAATTTTTCTACAGTGTAGGGTCTCGCCCTATCCTCCCACTCCCTCTCCCTCTCCTACCAACGCTGTGCCGCCCACCCACCTCCCTCCATCCCTTCGGAAACTCCCACCGGCACAAATGGAAATTTGTTACATACAGTGACACAGATCCAAAAGGATGTATATACACTTTATTCAGAAGGATAAGTAGAGTACAACATAACTTATATATACGTCCTTTTGAGTCCTGCAGAGTATTTCTTTTGTAGGAGAATGGACCTTTGGTTTTATTTTTTTTATTTGCAAAAGCTGGTTGTTTTCAATAACATTTCCATTCAAATGTCCTGAGGTCACAGAGTGTGGTTTTCAATAAGTATAACCAGCTATTGCAGTAGCAGGAATAGAAAGAAAGAAAGAAAGAAAGAAAGAAAGAAAGAAAGAAAGAAAGAAAGAAAGAAAGAAAGAAAGATAGATAGAAAGAAAGAAAGAAAGAAAATAATGCATTGACAATATTTATTCCAGTGCCTTAAAAGATCTTGATTTTGAAATGGTGGAAAGAGGTGCCATTGAGATCAAAGGAAAAGGAATCATGGCTACTTACTTCTTGATAAAAAATGTGCATTGCTCAGATGATGAGATTTTGGGGAGACCAAAGCTATTCACTTCAGAACAAAACCTTTGTCAGCTTGGTAAGTGTAGGCAAATTCATTTACTTATGATACTACAGTATGGTCATTTGCAAAGTTAAATAATTTTGGTTTTGCACTCCTTAAGGTACAGCATTAGGCCTAATTTGAGCACAGTTTTCAAGGCCCCCAGCAATTGTTGTTCTAGGCCTCCTCAGCCCCTAACCTTCCACCCACCCCTGCTGCCTGTTTGCAGCAGAGCAGCCTTGCATGCAGCATGCGCTGTGTGCACAGGTTGCTCCGTGGCCTCCCTTGGCTCCCTGCCACTAGTGCCCAGCATGTAATGCAGCCCTGCAGCGGCCCACACGCCCGGAAAAGCTAGACAGGTGGTGGGCCCCTCTTACCTGTGGGCCCCACAGAATTGCAGGGTCTGCAGGGCCAGGATTTATGCCACTGCATAACAGTTAATGGCTTATCTTATGCAGTGTATAGACTTTTCAGCTCCATCTCCTAAACCTATAGTGCCAAAATGCCCCATCCAGCAAGGTGACATTTTAGCCTCTGTACTTTGAAAAAACTTAAATAATTTATGGCTAGATTACGAGTTTTGCGTTATAAGTGAAAAAGCCTCATAACGCTGCTTTTTCACTATCGCTGCTATTATGAGTTTTGCAGGTATAGGTGCACGCAATCTTTTTTGGCCATAACACAACGTAACTACCGCAGCTTTCAAAAAGTCCTTTTTCCATGGGACTTCCATAGCGCCGGTATTACGAGTTTGCCTGTCCGGCCAAAAAGTAAGAAGTACAGCCCATACCATCAAGATTCGTACCGTAAACTGAAAGTCAGTAGTTATGAGTTTTACGCTACAAAGCTGTAACATAAAGCTCGTAAATAAAGTGTTACAAAGTACACTAACACCCATAAACTACCTATTAACCCCTAAACCGAGGCCCTCCCACATCACAAAGAATATAATAAAATGATTAACCCCTAATCTGCCGCTCCGGACATCGCCACCACTATAATAAACATTTCTTTCATGTAATTAGCAAGAGTCCATGAGCTAGTGACGTATGGGATATACATTCCTACCAGGAGGGGCAAAGTTTCCCAAACCTCAAAATGCCTATAATTCAGTTTTACAAACTTTGCCTCCGATGGAGGTGGTGAAGTAAGTTTGTGCTAGATTCTACGTTGATATGCGCTCCGCAGCAAGTTGGAGCCCGGTTTTCCTCTCAGCGTGCAGTGAATGTCAGAGGGATGTGAGGAGAGTATTGCCTATTTGAATGCAGTGATCTCCTTCTAAGGGGTCTATTTCATAGGTTCTCTGTTATCGGTCGTAGAGATTCATCTCTTACCTCCCTTTTCAGATCGACGATATACTCTTATATATACCATTACCTCTGCTGATTCTCGTTTCAGTACTGGTTTGGCTATCTGCTATATGTAGATGAGTGTCCTGGGGTAAGTAAGTCTTATTTTCTGTGACACTCCAAGCTATGGTTGGGCACTTTGTTTATAAAGTTCTAAATATATGTATTCAAACATTTATTTGCCTTGACTCAGAATGTTCAACTTTCCTTATTTTCAGACAGTCAGTTTCATATTTGGGATAATGCATTTTGATTTGACCATTTTTTCTTACCTTAAAATTTGACTTTTTCCCTGTGGGCTGTTAGGCTCGCGGGGGCTGAAAATGCTTCATTTTATTGCGTCATTCTTGGCGTGGACTTTTTTGGCGCAAAAATTCTATTTCCGTTTCCGGCGTCATACGTGTCGCCGGAAGTTGCGTCATTCTTTGACGTTATTTCGCGCCAAAAATGTCGGCGTTCCGGATGTGGCGTCATTTTTGGCGCCAAAAAGCATTTAGGCGCCAAATAATGTGGGCGTCTTATTTGGCGCGAAAAAAATATGGGCGTCGCTTTTGTCTCCACATTATTTAAGTCTCATTTTTTATTGCTTCTGGTTGCTAGAAGCTTGTTCTTTGGCATTCTTTCCCATTCCTGAAACTGTCATTTAAGGAATTTGATCAATTTTGCTTTATATGTTGTTTTTTCTCTTACATATTGCAAGATGTCTCACGTTGCATCTGAGCCAGAAGATACTACAGGAAAATCGCTGTCAAGTGCTGAATCTACCAAAGCTAAGTGTATCTGCTGTAAACTTTTGGTAGCTATTTCTCCAGCTGTTGTTTGTATTGATTGTCATGACAAACTTGTTAAAGCAGATAATATTTCCTTTAGTAAAGTACCATTGCCTGTTGCAGTTCCCTCAACATCTAAGGTGCAGAATGTTCCTGATAATATAAGAGATTTTGTTTCTGAATCCATAAAGAAGGCTATGTCTGTTATTTCTCCTTCTAGTAAACGTAAAAAATCTTTTAAAACTTCTCTCCCTACAGATGAATTTTTAAATGAACATCATCATTCTGATTCTGATGACTCCTCTGGTTCAGAGGATTCTGTCTCTGAGGTTGATGCTGATAAATCTTCATATTTATTTAAAATGGAATTTATTCGTTCTTTACTTAAAGAAGTTCTAATTGCTTTAGAAATAGAGGATTCTAGTCCTCTTGATACTAATTCTAAACGTTTAGATAAGGTATTTAAAGCTCCTGTGGTTATTCCTGAAGTTTTTCCTGTTCCTAATGCTATTTCTGCAGTAATTTCCAAAGAATGGGATAAATTGGGTAATTCATTTACTCCTTCTAAACGTTTTAAGCATTTATATCCTGTGCCGTCTGACAGATTAGAATTTTGGGACAAAATCCCTAAAGTTGATGGGGCTATTTCTACCCTTGCTAAACGTACTACTATTCCTACGTCAGATGGTACTTCGTTTAAGGATCCTTTAGATAGGAAAATTGAGTCCTTTCTAAGAAAAGCTTATCTGTGTTCAGGTAATCTTCTTAGACCTGCTATATCTTTGGCTGATGTTGCTGCAGCTTCAACTTTTTGGTTGGAAACTTTAGCGCAACAAGTAACACATCGTGATGCTCATGACATTATTATTCTTCTTCAGCATGCTAATAATTTTATCTGTGATGCCATTTTTGATATTATCAGAGTTGATGTCAGGTTTATGTCTCTAGCTATTTTAGCTAGAAGAGCTTTATGGCTTAAAACTTGGAATGCTGATATGGCTTCTAAATCAACTTTACTTTGTATTTCTTTCCAGGGTAACAAATTATTTGGTTCTCAGTTGGATTCCATCATTTCAACTGTTACTGGTGGGAAAGGAACTTTTTTACCACAGGATAAAAAATCTAAAGGTAAAAGTAGAGCTAATAATCGTTTTCGTTCCTTTCGTTTCAACAAAGAACAAAAGCATGATCCTTCATCCTCAGGAGCAGTTTCAGTTTGGAAACCATCTCCAGTCTGGAATAAATCCAAGCCAGCTAGAAAGGCAAAGCCTGCTTCTAAATCCACATGAAGGTGCGGCCCTCATTCCAGCTCAGCTGGTAGGGGGCAGGTTACGTTTTTTCAAGGAAATTTGGATCAATTCTGTTCACAATCTTTGGATTCAGAACATTGTTTCAGAAGGGTACAGAATTGGTTTCAAGATAAGACCTCCTGCAAAGAGATTTTTTCTTTCCCGTGTCCCAGTAAATCCAGTAAAAGCTCAAGCATTTCTGAAATGTGTTTCAGATCTAGAGTTGACTGGAGTAATTATGCCAGTTCCAGTTCAGGAACAGGGGATGGGGTTTTATTCAAATCTCTTCATTGTACCAAAGAAGGAGAATTCCTTCAGACCAGTTCTGGATCTAAAAATATTGAATCGTTATGTAAGGATACCAACGTTCAAAATGGTAACTATAAGGACTATCTTGCCTTTTGTTCTGCAAGGGAATTATATGTCCACAATAGATTTACAGGATGCATATCTGCATATTCCGATTCATCCAGATCATTTTCAGTTCCTGAGATTCTCTTTTCTGGACAAGCATTACCAGTTTGTGGCTCTGCCGTTTGGCCTAGCTACAGCTCCAAGAATTTTTACAAAGGTTCTCGGTGCCCTTCTGTCTGTAATCAGAGAACAGGGTATTGTGGTATTTCCTTATTTGGACGATATCTTGGTACTTGCTCAGTCTTTACATTTAGCAGAATCTCATACGAATCGACTTGTGTTGTTTCTTCAAGATCATGGTTGGAGGATCAATTTACCAAAAAGTTCTTTGATTCCTCAGACAAGGGTAATCTTTCTGGGTTTCCAGATGGATTCAGTGTCCAATACTCTGTCTTTAACAGACAAGAGACGTCTAAAATTGATTACAGCTTGTCGAAACCTTCAGTCACAATCATTCCCTTCGGTAGCCTTATGCATGGAAATTCTAGGTCTTATGACTGCTGCATCGGACGCGATCCCCTTTGCTCGTTTTCACATGCGACCTCTTCAGCTCTGTATGCTGAAGCAATGGTGCAAGGATTACACGAAGATATCTCAAACAATATCTTTAAAACCAATTGTTCGGCACTCTCTGACATGGTGGACAGATCACCATCGTTTAATTCAGGGGGCTTCTTTTGTGCTTCCGACCTGGACTGTAATTTCAACAGATGCAAGTCTCACGGGTTGGGGAGCTGTGTGGGGATCTCTGACGGCACAGGGAGTTTGGGAATCTCAGGAGGTGAGATTACCTATCAATATCTTGGAACTCCGTGCAATTTTCAGAGCTCTTCAGTTTTGGCCTCTTCTGAAGAGAGAATCGTTCATTTGTTTTCAGACAGACAATGTCACAACTGTGGCATACATCAATCATCAAGGAGGGACTCACAGTCCTCTGGCTATGAAAGAAGTATCTCGAATTTTGGTTTGGGCGGAATCCAGCTCCTGTCTAATCTCTGCGGTTCATATCCCAGGTGTAGACAATTGGGAAGCGGATTATCTAAGTCGCCAAATGTTGCATCCGGGCGAATGGTCTCTTCACCCAGAGGTATTTCTTCAGATTGTTCAAATGTGGGAACTTCCAGAAATAGATCTGATGGCGTCCCATCTAAACAAGAAACTTCCCAGGTATCTGTCCAGATCCCGGGATCCTCAGGCGGAGGCAGTGGATGCATTATCACTTCCTTGGAAGTATCATCCTGCCTATATCTTTCCGCCTCTAGTTCTTCTTCCAAGAGTGATCTCCAAGATTCTGAGGGAATGCTCGTTTGTTCTGCTGGTAGCTCCAGCATGGCCTCACAGGTTTTGGTATGCGGATCTTGTCCGGATGGCCTCTTGCCAACCGTGGACTCTTCCGTTAAGACCAGACCTTCTATCACAAGGTCCTTTTTTCCATCAGGATCTGAAATCCTTAAATTTAAAGGTATGGAGATTGAACGCTTGATTCTTGGTCAAAGAGGTTTCTCTGACTCTGTGATTAATACTATGTTACAGGCTCGTAAATCTGTATCTCGAGAGATATATTATAGAGTCTGGAAGACTTATATTTCTTGGTGTCTTTCTCATCATTTTTCTTGGCATTCTTTTAGAATACCGAGAATTTTACAGTTTCTTCAGGATGGTTTAGATAAGGGTTTGTCCGCAAGTTCTTTGAAAGGACAAATCTCTGCTCTTTCTGTTCTTTTTCACAGAAAGATTGCTATTCTTCCTGATATTCATTGTTTTGTACAAGCTTTGGTTCGTATAAAACCTGTCATTAAGTCAATTTCTCCTCCTTGGAGTTTGAATTTGGTTCTGGGAGCTCTTCAAGCTCCTCCGTTTGAACCTATGCATTCATTGGACATTAAATTACTTTCTTGGAAAGTTTTGTTCCTTTTGGCCATCTCTTCTGCTAGAAGAGTTTCTGAATTATCTGCTCTTTCTTGTGAGTCTCCTTTTCTGATTTTTCATCAGGATAAGGCGGTGTTGCGAACTTCTTTTGAATTTTTACCTAAAGTTGTGAATTCCAACAACATTAGTAGAGAAATTGTGGTTCCTTCATTATGTCCTAATCCTAAGAATTCTAAGGAGAAATCGTTGCATTCTTTGGATGTTGTTAGAGCTTTGAAATATTATGTTGAAGCTACGAAATCTTTCCGTAAGACTTCTAGTCTATTTGTTATCTTTTCCGGTTCTAGGAAAGGCCAGAAAGCTTCTGCCATTTCTTTGGCATCTTGGTTGAAATCTTTAATTCATCTTGCCTATGTTGAGTCGGGTAAAATTCCGCCTCAGAGAATTACAGCTCATTCTACTAGGTCAGTATCTACTTCCTGGGCGTTTAGGAATGAAGCTTCGGTTGACCAGATCTGCAAAGCAGCAACTTGGTCCTCTTTGCATACTTTTACTAAATTCTACCATTTTGATGTATTTTCTTCTTCTGAAGCAGTTTTTGGTAGAAAAGTACTTCAGGCAGCGGTTTCAGTTTGAATCTTCTGCTTATGTTTTTCGTTAAACTTTATTTTGGGTGTGGATTATTTTCAGCAGGAATTGGCTGTCTTTATTTTATCCCTCCCTCTCTAGTGACTCTTGTGTGGAAAGATCCACATCTTGGGTAGTCATTATCCCATACGTCACTAGCTCATGGACTCTTGCTAATTACATGAAAGAAAACATAATTTATGTAAGAACTTACCTGATAAATTCATTTCTTTCATATTAGCAAGAGTCCATGAGGCCCGCCCTTTTTTTGTGGTGGTTATGATTTTGTATAAAGCACAATTATTCCAATTCCTTATTTTATATGCTTTCGCACTTTTTTATCACCCCACTTCTTGGCTATTCGTTAAACTGAATTGTGGGTGTGGTGAGGGGTGTATTTATAGGCATTTTGAGGTTTGGGAAACTTTGCCCCTCCTGGTAGGAATGTATATCCCATACGTCACTAGCTCATGGACTCTTGCTAATATGAAAGAAATGAATTTATCAGGTAAGTTCTTACATAAATTATGTTATTAACCCCTAAACCGCCGTACTCCCGCATCGCAAACACTAGTTAAATATTATTAACCCCTAATCTGCTGTCCCTAACATCGCCACAACCTACATTACTGTTATTAACCCCTAATCTGCTGACCCCAAAATCGCCGCCATTATACTAAAGTTATTAACCCCTAAACCTAACCCTAAGTCTAACCCTAACCCTAACACCACTAACTTTACATAATCAAAGTAAATCTAAATAAAAATTACAATTAATACCTATATAATTCCTATTTAAAACTAAATACTTACCTATAAAATAAAACCTAAGCTAGCTACAATATAACTAATAGTTACATTGTAGCTATCTTAGGTTTTATTTTTATTTTACAGGTAAGTTTGTATTTATTTTAACTAGGTAGACTAGTTAGTAAATAGTTATTAACTATTTACTAACTACCTAGTTAAAATAAATACAATTTTACCTGTAAAATAAAACCTAACCTGCCTTACACTAACACCTAACATTACACTAAAATTAAATAAATTACATTAAATACAATTAACTAAATTACAAAAAATAAAAAACACTAAATTACACAAAATAAAAAAGAAATGATCTAATATTTAAACTAATTACACCTAATCTAATAGCCCTATACATATAAAAAAGCCCCCCCCAAAAAAATAAAAAAACCCTATCCTAAACTAAACTGCCAATAGCCCTTAAAAGGGCCTTTTGAGGGGCATTGCCCCAAAGAAATCAGCTATTTTACTGTAAAAAAAATACAAACAACCCCCCCAACAGTAAAACACACCACCCACACAACCAAACCCCCCAAATAAAACCCTATCTAAAAAAACCTAAGCTCCCCATTGCCCTGAAAAGGGCATTTGGATGGGTATTGCCCTTTAAAGGGCATTTAGCTCTTTTTGCTTGCCCAAAACCCTAAGCTAAAAATAAAACCCACCCAATAAACCCTTAAAAAAACCTAACACTAACCCCCGAAGATTCACTTGCAGTTTTTGAAGACTGGACATCCATCCTTAACGAAGCCAGGAAAAGTCTTCATCCATGCGGCAAGAAGTCCTCAACAAAGCCGGGAGAAGTCTTTATCCAAGCGGCAAGAAGTGGTCCTCCAGACGGGCAGAAGTCTTCATCCAGACGGCATCTTCTATCTTCATCCTTCCGACGTGGAGCGGCTCCATCTTCAAGACACCCGGTACGGAGCATCCTCTTCTTTCGACGGGCTACTGAAGAATGAAGGTTCCTTTAAGGGACATCATCCAAGATGGCGTCCCTTGAATTCCGATTGGCTGATAGAATTCTATCAGCCAATCAGAATTAAAGTTGAAAATATTCTATTGGCTGATGCAATCAGACAATAGGATTAAGCTCGCATTGTATTGGGATGAAGACTTCTCCTGGCTTCGTTGAGGACTTCATGCCGCTTGGATGAAGACTTCTCTTGGCTTCGTTGAAGATGGATGTCCGGTCTTCAAAAACTGAAAGTGGATCTTCGGGGGTTAGTGTTAGGTTTTTTTAAGGGTTTATTGGGTGGATTTTATTTTTAGCTTAGGGTTTTGGGCAAGGAAAAGGAGCTAAATGCCCTTTTAAGGACAATGCCCATCCAAATGCCCTTTTCAGGGCAATGGGGAGCTTAGGTTTTATAGATAGGATTTTATTTGGGGGGGGGTTGGTTGTGTGGGTGGTGGGTTTTACTGTTGGGGGGGGTTGTTTGTATTTTTTTTTTAGAGGTAAAAGAGATGATTTCTTTGGGGCAATGCCCCGCAAAAGCCCTTTTAAGGACTATTGGCAGTTTAGGCTAGGTTTTTTTTTTATTTTTTTATTTTTTTTGGGGGGGGGCTTTTTTATTTTGTTAGGGCTATTAGATTAGGTGTAATTAGTTTAAATATTTGATAATTTCTTTTTTATTTTGTGTAATTTAGTGTTTGTTTGTTTTTTTGTAATTTAGTTAATTGTATTTAATTAATGTAATTTATTATTTAATTGTAGTGTAAGGTTAGGTGTTAGTGTAAGACAGGTTAGGTTTTATTTTACAGGTAAATATGTATTTATTTTAACTAGGTAGCTAGTAAATAGTTAATAACTATTTACTAACTAGTCTACCTAGTTAAAATAAATAAAAACTTACCTGTAAAATAAAAATAAAACCGAAGATAGCTACAATGTAACTATTAGTTATATTGTAGCTAGCTTAGGGTTTATTTTATAGGTATTTAGTTTTAAATAGGAATTAGTTAGGTAATGATAGTAAGTTTTATTTAGATTTCTTTTAATTATATTAAAGTTAGTGGGTGTTAGGGTTAGACTTAGGTTTAGGTTTAGGGGTTAATAACTTTAGTATAGTGGCGGCGACGTTGGGGGCGGCATATTAGGGGTTAATAAATTTATGTAGGTGGTGGCGACATCGGGGGCGGCAAATTAGGGGTTAATAAGTGTAATGTGGGTGGCAGCGATGTCGGGCGGAAGATTAGGGGTTAATAAGTGTAATGTAGGTGGCAGCGATGTCGGGGGCGGCAGATTAGGGGTTAATAAGTGTAATGTAGGTGTCAGCAATGTCGGGGGCGGTAGATTAGGTGTGTTTAGACTCGGGGTTTATGTTATGGTGTTAGGTGTAAACATAAATTTTCTTTCCCCATAGAAATCAATGGGGCTGCGTTACGGAGCTTTACGCTCCTTTATTGCAGGTGTTAGGCATTTTTTTAGCCGGCTCCCCCCATTGATGTCTATAGGGAAATCATGCACGAGCACGTAAAATCAGTTCAAAACAGCGCTGGTATTTGGGTGCGGTATGGATCTCAATGGAGCTCAACACTGACATATTGCCTGCTAACGCAGGGTTTTTGCAAACCTGTAATAGCAGCGCTATAGGGAGGTGAGTGGTGGAAATAACTTGCAAGTTAGTACTGAGCCGCTCATAACGCAAAACTCGTAATCTAGCCGTTAGTTTTTAGGAAAATATATGACCATTATATAAAAAATATATGTACATCTAAACAAATAATATCTGTTATGAAAAATCTTTAAAAACCATCATGTTTATGCTGTAAAAAATACTATGAAAAATGGAATGTATAAGTATTCATATGATTTGTTTACAGTTTTCTCATAAGAGATGATTGTATTTCGTCCTATAGATAGGGTTTTTCCTATGACATATATTTTTTTGTGCTGTAACTTAAAATATATCAAATTGTAAAATATTATAATTTAACTATTAAAGAATAAATAATTATTTAAATAAGATATTGTTTAAAACTATAAAGAAAAACATAGGGCCAGATTACAAGTGGTGCGCTATTTAGCGCTTTCCCTCATACGCAAACAACGCCAGAAGTAAACTTTTAACACTTACGGGTTCAAGGCTTCAGATATTTTGTCCGTGCAGACTTCTTCTCTGCAAAGAAGAAAATGTTCTTTTTATTTTTAAATATATATTTCAATATATATCAGATTGATTTTTTCTAAATTATGTACAGTATATATAAATATATACTATATATACATGTATATATATAGGTATAGATATATACAGATATACAGTATATGTATATATATATATCGTTTTTTGTACATTCAAACTGTCTGTATTTTGCATTTGATAAAGGGGGTGGAATGCCTCCGAAACGTCATGCATTTTTAACTTAAACTATTAAATGTTATTTTTTACTCTGAACCAGTGAGTGCCTTTTTTCCTACATATATACTCGATGATCTCCTCGAAGTGCACCCTGGAAGTTGCCACATTTTATATGGAGTGCCTTTCTCATTGACTTCTAGCTATATATATATATATATATATATATATATATATATATATATATATATATATATATATATATGTATGTATAGGAATATCTATTTAAAAATACTTAGAGTATTTTCCCCTATATGAAGAACATTGGAATCTAAAATATGTACAGCATATACACACTAAAGCACTTTATTTAATATTAATACTGAATAAAAATATTTCATGTTTTTAGTTATTTGACTTGAAAGGGCTGCAAAGTGTGTATATATATATATATATATATATATATATATATATATACAGTATATATATATATATATATATATATATATATGTGTATATATATATATATGTGTGTGTGTGTGTGTATATATGTATATACGTGTGTATATTTGTGTTTTTATATGTATATGTGTATGTATATACATATATACACATATAAATACATAAATACACATGTATATACACATATACATTATATATATATATATATATATATATATATATATATATATATATGTATATATATATATATACATATAACTATTTTATGTATGCATATATTTTATAGCCCTTTCCAATCAAACACCTTTTCATATACCATATACTTTTGAATCCTTATAACTTTTTTAAAATATAGTTATGTGAATATTTTATTTATCAGATAGCGTTTATATGAGTGTAATGTAAATGTTTATTTTAGTGCAACTTTTTTAACTCCTGATCCTTTATGTGAGGTCCTCAGGTGCGCTAACGGACAAGCATAAAATGCAATTGCGCTCGCGCATTGGCATTTTACTTTCAACTTTTAATATGTGTGCAAGTTACATAACATAAGTGCCCTTTTTTAAAGGGACATTAAACACTTTGAGATGGTAATACATATATATCGTATATATATATATATATATATATATATATATATATATATATATATATATACAGGTAGCCCTCAGTTTACGCCGGGGTTAGGTTCCAGAAGGAATGGTTGTAAATCGAAACCGTTGTAAATTGAAACCCAGTTAATAATGTAAGTCAATGGGAAGGGAGGGAGATAGGTTCCAGGCCCCTCTCAAAATTGTCATAAGTAACACATAATACATTATTTTTAAAGATTTGAAATGAAGACTTTAAATGCTAAACAGCATTATAAACCTAATAAAATAATCACACAATACAGAATATATAATTTAACTAAGTTAAATGAACAAAAACATTTGATAAACAGCATTATAAACCTAATAAAATAATCACACAACACAGACTTCACTTGCATTTTTCTGCAAACAGTTCTTTCTATGCATTCCAATCTGGACTGATTTATAGACAGGAAGATCTTGTTCCTTTGAAATCTGCTCAATAGCTCAGGTCTGGTTAAACTGATTCATTTCAGCTTGATTGACTTTGCTGCAACACAAGCGGACAGCTCCACCTACTGGCTATTTTAATAAATGCACTGCTTCTCAATGCTTTTCATTAGCAGTCACATGACTGGAAAAAAAGGTTGTTATTCTGAAACGGTGTAAATTGAACCGTTGTAAAACGAGGGCCACCTGTATATAAAAACTCTACAATATACTTTATTATTTATTTGTCCCCTTTTCCTGTATTTCCATTCTGTTCCTGTTAAAAATGGAAATGAACAACACTGTTTTATTTCACGCAGTCATTGCCTGCACACTTTAGGGACCTATTTATAACTGTCCGGTAACCTAAGTTACAACATGGCAGCTCCCATTGTTTTATAGACACTAAGGGGCATATATATCAAGCTCCGTACGGAGCTTGATGCTCCGTGTTTCCGGCGAGCCTTCAGGCTAGCCGGAAACAGAAGACTGCTGCTCCAAAACCTGTCTGCCTGCTGTGAGGCAGGGGACAGAAATCACCCCCAGCTAGCGGCCTATTGGCCGCAAATCTGCAGGGGGTGGTATTGCACCAGCAGTTCACAAAAACTGCTGTAGCAATGATAAATGCCAAGAGCGTATGCTGTCTGCATTTATCAATGTGCAGCGGACATGACCTGCTATTTTGGATCATGTCCGCTCGTACAATCATAAATATGCCCCTAGAACTTTACACTTATTTTGTCAATATTTCAATAGCTAATAAAACTTTAAAACATACATCTACATGTTATTCTCAGACTAATCTTTTCTTTGAATGCATCATTCAATCTAGCATTTGTTTCGGGCCAGATTACAAGTGGAGTGCTAAATATTGCTTTTAAGAAAGCGATATTTGCGCTCCACTTAGTAATACCAGCGCACGCTAATGTGAGCTTGTATTACAAGTTAACAGCATTGGGAACGCGAGCTCGCTTTTGCATTGCTGGGAAGCATTGCAATCACGTGAGCATGCGTCTATAGGCTGCAGCGCAGCAAAGGGAGTAAGTAGCGCAGTATACATATCTATTTATTGGGAACACACAGTTCCCATAGACCATTTGCGGTCGCACAATAATTAAGGCTTCCCTTGTCTACAAGGGAACACTATCATGAACAAACTGCAATGTATAATGCATTCTGTTTATTTAGATGTGCATCTTACCAGCAGGTCTTACAAAATGCTTGGGAAAGGGCCCTTTCACACCCAAACTGGTTCCCATTTTCTGTGAGTGAAAACGCTTATGCTAACTGGCCAATCAATGGAGATAAGATTAATATTCTCATCAAGTGGTTAATACCTTGTCAACACAATATGAAAAAATTATGCAAGTTTTTAATCTCACAGTACATATTAATAATCATATTAATATGCTATTTTAATATGTTTATGACTTCTCAGAAGATGATACAAAGAAAACACTGGACAGTGAATTCGTTGTGATGAACTATGAGAGCGGAGAGACTGATCAGAAGATATCAGTGAATGGTGGGTATATAATGTATTGAAGAATAGAAGCTATGGAAGGTGTATATGATATGAGGGAGCTATAGACACAACTGTGATGTCTGTGGCAGCACAGGACAGAAGGCAGCGCTAGCATCTAAGTTCTATACAACAAGGATCATCCAATCAGAACTCTCTAGTCCCATTTGGTCTTCTAAATTACTCTTGCTAGCATTAGTGCTGGTCCTGCTGGATGCAACATGTCAGCTACTGTGTGAGGCACAATATCTCTTTACTTTTCTTAGGGTCATGAATAGAAATGGTTGTGCTTGAAAATTTCAGCATTCCAGTTTTCCATTCCCAGGCTCTGTATGGTTTAAGACCCTGAGGTCCGAAAGGTTGGTGACCCCTGGTTTAAATAGTGACATTTCAGGGGGCTGAAACCATAAGCATCTGCCAGCATTGTGTTACTAATGCACAGTCCAAGTGTGAATCAAATAATGTACATTTTGATGTGAATATATCTGACACCTAAAGATTACAACTAATTTCAGTTTATAAAATTATAGATAGTTTACCTAAAGATCACTGGGAAACTAAACAAAATAAAGGACCAGGTATTGTTATATTTAGTCACAGTCCTACTATTTTGCTTTGGGTTCTAGCTCCTGATCATTTTGGAACCTAGCAATATGTCCTTGGTTGAAATAATCTGATGTCCACTTTCTGTCTGTAATTTGTGCCATTACTCTCAAAGCATATTTAGGAATCTTGCTAGAAGTAACTCCCCTTTTAATTATCTAGCTAAGAATTGTCTCAATCATTCTGTGCGTAGCAGTATTCTGCAGAAACAGCACTTTATACATTGACCGTCTTTAGCACACTGGATTATTTCTTTATAAAGTAAATGGTTTCATAAATCTATATGGTTCTTTATAAAAATGGAGTCATATTTGTATTGGGACATAGTATATAAATAAAAGAATTCATATTTGATTGTTTTAATAAAAGTTAGTGAAGTGATATGTCTGTCAAAACTAAACATGTGCATTTGTTTCGTTACAAATGCCGATTCGTTAACGAAACACAGATTTTTGTTTTGTTTTCACAAAATGAATATCTGAATGAATGCACTTACCTATAGCGTACTGGAGAACTACCCTAAACCGATCCTTTTCCACAGAGCCCAGGACCATGGTAATAGGTGATTTCGCTCTAAGCCTCCTATTAACAGGCCTGGGGCTCTGAAAAAGGGTCTGGATTAGCGCAGCTCTCTAGCGCACTAAAGGTAAGTACTTAATGCTACATGTGAACTTTTGAACTTTTTCACCAGTATTATTATTATTATCGATTATTTGTTGAGCGCTAACAGATTCTGCAGCGCTATAAACATATGCGGCATACAAAGTAGCAATTATAGGGATCAAATGGGTAGAGGGCCCTGCCTAGAGTCGCACTGATGTAATCAGCACTTGTGAAGGTTCTTAGGCTTACATTCTAAGGGGGTTCATGGCAGATAGCAAAAGAGGAGAGAAACTATTATTAGGAAAGTTTAGTGTAGGTTTTATGCATCCCTGAACAGAAGAGACTTTAAGGAGTGCTTAAAGTTTTCAAAACTAGGGGAGAGTCTTTTGGAGCGAGGCAGAGAGTTCCACAAGATGGGAGCCAGTCTGGAGAAGTCCTGTAAACGGGAATGTGAGGAGGTAACAAGAGAGGAGGGGAGTAGGAGGTTGTGAGCAAAGGGGATGGGAGGAAGAGTATCTGGAGATATGGGGGCCTATTTATCAAAGGTCTTGCGGACCTGATCTGACAGTGCGGATCAGGTCCGCAAGACCTTGCTGAATGCGGAGAGCAATACGCTCTCCTCATTTAACATTGCACCAGCAGCTCACAAGAGCTGCTGGTGCAACGCCGCCCCCTGCTGACTCACGGCCAATCGGCCGCCAGCAGGAAGGTGTCAATCAACCCGATCATAATTGATTGGGTTGATTTCCTGCGATTCCTGTCCGACTCATCAGAGCAGGCGGACAGGGTTATGGAGCAGCGGTCTTTGGACCGCTGCTTCATAACTGGTGTTTCTTTCATGTAATTAGCAAGAGTCCATGAGCTAGTGACGTATGGGATATACATTCCTACCAGGAGGGGTAAAGTTTCCCAAACCTCAAAATGCCTATAAATACACCCCTCACCACACCCACAAATCAGTTTTACAAACTTTGCCTCCTATGGAGGTGGTGAAGTAAGTTTGTGCTAGATTCTACGTTGATATGCGCTCCGCAGCAAGTTGGAGCCCGGTTTTCCTCTCAGCGTGCAGTGAATGTCAGAGGGATGTGAGGAGAGTATTGCCTATTTGAATGCAGTGATCTCCTTCTACGGGGTCTATTTCATAGGTTCTCTGTTATCGGTCGTAGAGATTCATCTCTTACCTCCCTTTTCAGATCGACGATATACTCTTATTTATATACCATTACCTCTGCTGATTTTCGTTTCAGTACTGGTTTGGCTTTCTACAAACATGTAGATGAGTGTCCTGGGGTAAGTAAATCTTATTTTCTGTGACACTCTAAGCTATGGTTGGGCACTTTATTTATAAAGTTCTAAATATATGTATTCAAACATTTATTTGCCTTGACTCAGAATGTTCAACATTCCTTATTTTCAGACAGTCAGTTTCATATTTGGGATAATGCGTTTGAATCAATCTTTTTTTCTTACCTTAAAAATTTGACTTTTTTTCCCTGTGGGCTGTTAGGCTCGCGGGGGCTGAAAATGCTTCATTTTATTGCGTCATTCTTGGCGCGGACTTTTTTGGCGCAAAAAATATTTTCTGTTTCCGGCGTCATACGTGTCGCCGGAAGTTGCGTCATTTTTTGACGTCCTTTTGCGCCAAAAATGTCGGCGTTCCGGATGTGGCATCATTTTTGGAGCCAAAAAGCATTTAGGCGCCAAACAATCTGGGCGGATTATATGGCGCCAAAAAATATGGGCGTCGCTTTTGTCTCCACATTATTTCAGTCTCATTTTTTCTTTGCTTCTGGTTACTAGAAGCTTGTTTATTGGCATTTTTTCCCATTCCTGAAACTGTCATTTAAGGAATTTGATCAATTTTGCTTTATATGTTGTTTTTTCTCTTACATATTGCAAGATGTCTCACGTTGCATCTGAGTCAGAAGATACGTCAGGAAAATCGCTGTCTAGTGCTGGAACTACCAAAGCTAAGTGTATCTGCTGTAAACTTTTGGTAGCTATTCCTCCGGCTGTTGTTTGTATTAATTGTCATGACAAACTTGTTAAAGCAGATAATATTTCCTTTAGTAATGTACCATTGCCTGTTGCAGTTCCCTAAACATCTAAGGTGCAGAATGTTCCTGATAACATAAGAGATTTTGTTTCTGAATCCATCAAGAAGGCTATGTCTGTTATTTCTCCTTCTAGTAAACATAAAAAATCTTTTAAAACTTCTCTCTCTACAGATGAATTTTTAAATGAACATCATCATTCTGATTCTGATGACTCTTCTGGTTCAGAGGATTCTGTCTCAGAGATTGATGCTGATAAATCTTCATATTTATTTAAAATGGAATTTATTCGTTCTTTACTTAAAGAAGTACTAATTGCTTTAGAAATAGAGGATTCTGGTCCTCTTGATACTAATTCTAAACATTTAGATAAGGTGTTTAAATCTCCTGTGGTCAGGTTTATGTCTCTAGCTATTTTAGCTAGAAGAGCTTTATGGCTTAAAACTTGGAATGCTGATATGGCTTCTAAATCAACTCTACTTTCCATTTCTTTCCAGGGTAACAAATTATTTGGTTCTCAGTTGGATTCCATTATCTCAACTGTTACTGGTGGGAAAGGAACTTTTTTACCACAGGATAAAAAATCTAAGGGTAAAAACAGGGCTAATAATCGTTTTCGTTCCTTTCGTTTCAACAAAGAACAAAAGCCTGATCCTTCATCCTCTGGAGCAGTTTCAGTTTGGAAACCATCTCCAGTCTGGAATAAATCCAAGCCTTCTAGAAAGGCAAAGCCTGCTTCTAAGTCCACATGAAGGTGCGGCCCTCATTCCAGCTCAGCTGGTAGGGGGCAGGTTACGTTTTTTCAAAGAAATTTGGATCAATTCTGTTCACAATCTTTGGATTCAGAACATTGTTTCAGAAGGGTACAGAATTGGTTTCAAGATGAGACCTCCTGCAAAGAGATTTTTTCTTTCCCGTGTCCCAGTAAATCCAGTAAAAGCTCAAGCATTTCTGAATTGTGTTTCAGATCTAGAGTTGGCTGGAGTAATTATGCCAGTTCCAGTTCTGGAACAGGGGATGGGGTTTTATTCAAATCTCTTCATTGTACCAAAGAAGGAGAATTCCTTCAGACCAGTTCTGGATCTAAAAATATTGAATCGTTATGTAAGGATACCAACGTTCAAAATGGTAACTGTAAGGACTATCTTGCCTTTTGTTCAGCAAGGGCATTATATGTCCACAATAGATTTACAGGATGCTTATCTGCATATTCCGATTCATCCAGATCATTATCAGTTCCTGAGATTCTCTTTTCTGGACAAGCATTACCAGTTTGAGGCTCTGCCGTTTGGCCTAGCTACAGCTCCAAGAATTTTTACAAAGGTTCTCGGTGCCCTTCTGTCTGTAATCAGAGAACAGGGTATTGTGGTATTTCCTTATTTGGACGATATCTTGGTACTTGCTCAGTCTTTACATTTAGCAGAATCTCATACAAATCGACTTGTGTTGTTTCTTCAAGATCATGGTTGGAGGATCAATTTACCAAAAAGTTCATTGATTCCTCAGACAAGGGTAACCTTTCTGGGTTTCCAGATAGATTCAGTGTCCATGACTCTGTCTTTAACAGACAAGAGACGTCTAAAATTGATTTCAGCTTGTCGAAACCTTCAGTCACAATCATTCCCTTCGGTAGCCTTATGCATGGAAATTCTAGGTCTTATGACTGCTGCATCGGACGCGATCCCCTTTGCTCGTTTTCACATGCGACCTCTTCAGCTCTGTATGCTGAATCAATGGTGCAGGGATTACACAAAGATATCTCAATTAATATCTTTAAAACCGATTGTACGACACTCTCTAACGTGGTGGACAGATCACCATCGTTTAATTCAGGGGGCTTCTTTTGTGCTTCCGACCTGGACTGTAATTTCAACAGATGCAAGTCTCACAGGTTGGGGAGCTGTGTGGGGATCTCTGACGGCACAAGGAGTTTGGGAATCTCAGGAGGTGAGATTACCGATCAATATTTTGGAACTCCGTGCAATTTTCAGAGCTCTTCAGTCTTGGCCTCTTCTGAAGAGAGAATCGTTCATTTGTTTTCAGACAGACAATGTCACAACTGTGGCATACATCAATCATCAAGGAGGGACTCACAGTCCTCTGGCTATGAAAGAAGTATCTCGAATTCTGGTTTGGGCGGAATCCAGCTCCTGCGGTTCATATCCCAGGTATAGACAATTGGGAAGCGGATTATCTCAGTCGCCAAACGTTGCATCCGGGCGAATGGTCTCTTCACCCAGAGGTATTTCTTCAGATTGTTCAAATATGGGAGCTTCCAGAAATAGATCTGATGGCGTCTCATCTAAACAAGAAACTTCCCAGGTATCTGTCCAGATCCCGGGATCCTCAGGCGGAAGCAGTGGATGCATTATCACTTCCTTGGAAGTATCATCCTGCTTATATCTTTCCGCCTCTAGTTCTTCTTCCAAGAGTAATCTCCAAGATTCTGAAGGAATGCTCGTTTGTTCTGCTGGTAGCTCCGGCATGGCCTCACAGGTTTTGGTATGCGGATCTTGTCCAGATGGCCTCTTGCCATCCGTGGACTCTTCCGCTACGACCAGACCTTCTGTCGCAAGGTCCTTTTTTCCATCAGGATCTCAAATCCTTAAATTTAAAGGTATGGAGATTGAACGCTTGATTCTTAGTCAAAGAGGTTTCTCTGACTCTGTGATTAATACTATGTTACAGGCTCGTAAATCTGTATCCAGAGAGATATATTATAGAGTCTGGAAGACTTATATTTCTTGGTGTCTTTCTCATCATTTTTCTTGGCATTCTTTTAGAATTCAAAGAATTTTACAGTTTCTTCAGGATGGTTTAGATAAAGGTTTGTCCGCAAGTTCCTTGAAAGGACAAATCTCTGCTCTTTCTTTTCTTTTTCACAGAAAGATTGCTAATCTTCCTGATATTCATTGTTTTGTACAAGCTTTGGTTCGTATAAAACCTGTCATTAAGTCAATTTCTCCTCCTTGGAGTTTGAATTTGGTTCTAGGGGCTCTTCAAGCTCCTCCTTTTGAACCCATGCATTCATTGGACATTAAATTACTTTCTTGGAAAGTTTTGTTCCTTTTGGCCATCTCTTCTGCCAGAAGAGTCTCTGAATTATCTGCTCTTTCTTGTGAGTCTCCTTTTCTGATTTTTCATCAGGATAAGGCGGTGTTGCGAACTTCTTTTGAATTTTTACCTAACGTTGTGAATTCCAACAACATTAGTAGAGAAATTGTGGTTCCTTCATTATGTCCTAATCCTAAGAATTCTAAGGAGAAATCGTTACATTCTTTGGATGTTGTTAGAGCTTTGAAATATTATGTTGAAGCTACTAAGTCTTTCCGAAAGACTTCTAGTTTATTTGTTATCTTTTCCGGTTCTAGAAAAGGCCAGAAAGCTTCTGCCATTTCTTTGGCATCTTGGTTGAAATCTTTAATTCATCTTGCTTATGTTGAGTCGGGTAAAACTCCGCCTCAAAGGATTACAGCTCATTCTACTAGGTCAGTTTCTACTTCCTGGGCGTTTAGGAATGAAGCTTCGATTGATCAGATTTGCAAAGCAGCAACTTGGTCCTCTTTGCATACTTTTACTAAATTCTACCATTTTGATGTATTTTCTTCTTCTGAAGCAGTTTTTGGTAGAAAAGTACTTCAGGCAGCGGTTTCAGTTTGAATCTTCTGCTTATGTTTTTCATTAAACTTTATTTTGGGTGTGGATTATTTTCAGCAGGAATTGGCTGTCTTTATTTTATCCCTCCCTCTCTAGTGACTCTTGTGTGGAAAGATCCACATCTTGGGTAATCATTATCCTATACGTCACTAGCTCATGGACTCTTGCTAATTACATGAAAGAAAACATAATTTATGTAAGAACTTACCTGATAAATTCATTTCTTTCATATTAGCAAGAGTCCATGAGGCCCACCCTTTTTTTGTGGTGGTTATGATTTTTGTATAAAGCACAATTATTCCAATTCCTTATTTTATATGCTTTCGCACTTTTTTATCACCCCACTTCTTGGCTATTCGTTAAACTGAATTGTGGGTGTGGTGAGGGGTGTATTTATAGGCATTTTGAGGTTTGGGAAACTTTACCCCTCCTGGTAGGAATGTATATCCCATACGTCACTAGCTCATGGACTCTTGCTAATATGAAAGAAATGAATTTATCAGGTAAGTTCTTACATAAATTATGTTTTCCGGCGAGTCTGAAGACTCGCCAGAAACACGTGCCCACAAACTCTGTTCGGAGCTTGATAAATGGGCCCCATGGTTGGAGATATAGAGGGGAGCAGTGCAGTTGAGGGCTTTGTATGTCAGAGTCAGAGTTTTGTGTTTAGTCCTGGAAGCAAGAGGAAGCCAGTGAAGGGAAGAGGTGCAGCAGATGAAGAGCAACGTGTAAGTAAGATGAGCCTGGCAGATGCATTCATTATGGATCGTAAAGGAGCTAGACATCGGCTAGGGAGACCTGAGAGGACGGAGTTGCAGTAGTCAAGGCGGGCAAGGATGAGAGAGTGGATTAAAATCTTAGTTGTGTCTTGTGTAAGGAAATGTCTAATTTTAGAGATGTTTTTAAGGTGGAAGTAGCAAGATTTAGCCAAAGCCTGAATGTGAGGAGTGAAAGAAATATCTGAGTCAAGTGTGACCCCAAGACATCAGGCATGCGGGGTAGGGGTAATGATGGCGTTGTCAACAGCTATAGAGAGATGGGGGTGGAGATTTTAGAAGGGGGGAAAATAAGGAGCTCAGTTTTTGGAGAGATTTAGCTTAAGGTAGTGAGAGGACATCCATGAAGAGTTGTGAGAAAGACCGTTAGTGAGACGGGTTAGCAAGGAAGGAGATGCATGTACTAGCTTTTCAAGAAGCTTGGAGGATAGGTGTGACCAGTACATGCTTTAGAGATAAGGGAAATATACCAGTTCTGAGCTAGAGGTTGAAAATGTGTGTGAGTATAGGGGTAAGGTAGAAGAGAGGGAGGGGAGTAGCTGTGAGGGGATGGGGTCGAGGGGACAGGTAGTAAGGTGAGAGCGCAGTATAAATGCAGAAACGTCTTCATCAGTAACAGGGGCGAAAGAGCTAAATATATGGCTATGTGGGTGTTGGTTATTGCAAACTTTTGAGGGGGTGAGAGGCTGGAAGCATGTTGAGAGCTGATTTTGTATTTGATGGAATCGATTTTGTTAATCTTGAGCTGAAAGAGAAGTTGTATTAGGAGGTGGTGGTGGGCAGAGAAGAGTGTTGAAAGTGGAGAACAGACGTTTTCAGTTTGAAGAAAGAGTGGAGATAAGAGAAGAGAAGTAATGTTGCTTATAAAGATTAGGGGCAGAGTAGTAGGAGTTCAAGATGAACTTGTAGTGAAGAAAGTTAGCTGAACTCTGAGATTTTCTCCAGTGCCACCCAGCAGTACGGGAACATCTGCGTAGGTACCATGTCAGAGGAGTATGCCAGGGCTGAGGATGAGTGTGTGATTTCCGAGCTATGGTAATAGTGGGGAGATTGTCAAGGACGGATATAAGGGTGGAATTATAGTGGCAGATAGATTGTTCAGGGCAGGAAAAGGAGGAGAAGGATGAGAGGAGAGGTTTGAGGGACTTAGCAAGCTGTTGCTGATCTAATGACATAATGCTTCTGTGAAGTTTGGTGTGAGAAGAAGAAGGAGGGAGAGTTGTAGGGAGGGATGATATGTTGCAAGTAAGGAGTATGCCAGGGCTGAGGGTGAGTGTGTGGTTTCCGAGCTATGGTAGGAGGGGCCAGATTGTCAGGGACCAATGTAAAGGGCTGATTTATGAAAGTGTGGACGGACATGATCTGCTGTAGCGATCATGTCCGCTGCACATCGATAAATGCCGACAGCATATGCATTGCTGTCTCCATTTATCATTGCACAAGCAGTTCTGGTGAACCTCTTCTTGTGCAATGCCGCCCCCTGCAGATTTGCGGCCAATCGGCAGCTAGCAGGGGGTGTTAATCAGAGGCGGGCGGATGAGTTAAGAAGCAGCGGTCTTAAGACCGCTGCTTCTTAACTCCTGTTTCCGGCGAGCCTAAAGGCTATTGCGGAAACAGCTGCATGACTCGGCCCCCAAGTGTGGAATTATAGTGGCAGATAGATTGGTCAGGGCAGAAAAAAGAGGAGATGAATGAGAGGAGAGGTTCAAGAGAACTAGCGAACTGTTGCTGATCTTATGACAAAACGCTTCTGTGAAGCTTGGTGTGAGGGGTAGAAGAAGGGAGAGTAGCAAGTGAGGAGATGATGATCAGAAAGAGGAAAAGGGGAGTTTATGAAGTTTAAGAGAGTGCATCCATAGCTAAAGATCAGATCAAGGCAGTGACCATCTTTGTGAGTAGGAGAGTCAGTCCACCAGTAGCAAAAGAACGTTTACATTCATTTAAAGGAAAAAAAATGTAAATGTTCCACAAATGTTCCGTATTCATTTAGTTTAAAAGGAAACGAAAACCAAATAGCACAGCAGCCGAATATTAGGAACGAAAGATTTGGCTGAACTGAATTTTTCACATGTTCACACCTCTAGTCAAAACAA